>NC_091934.1:27575911-27875911 GCF_041260155.1 Ptychodera flava | reverse complement strand
TTGTCATGAAGTAATCTGTTTTAGCAAGGGAAAACATCATGTTCTCAAATTTGAATATCACAAGACTATAATATGTGACAAAATAAGCCACCGTTCATCTCATCTATTGTATGTTTGTTACTAAAAATAGAAATTTACACATGATGCATGCCAACAGATATTCGGACAAAGTATTTCTTTGCAAAGCATCTCTATTTGTGCAGTTTGTAGTCAGATCCTTTGATTTGAGATTTTTATTCATGCATGATGTAGTTTCAACCAGAAGATAACTGATAACAAAGAATTTCACAGTTCCATAGTGAGAAATTTCTGAAAATCTCACAAAAATTTCAGACAAAAATATTTTTTGTATAATAATGATGGAACTATGATGACATTACAAATCAGAGATATTTCATGCGGGCCCTTCTACTACCATGGTTTTGCCCAGAGCAGTTGTTATCTGAATGAAGAATGGACCTGTTTAAAAGCAATTGGAGATGAACTGGCCAAGGCAGTGGTGTTCAAGATCATAGCCAATAAATAGACAGCAGTCTTGCCAAAAAAAATTGTTTCTGGTCACCACCCATGTCATTTCAGAACCTGCACGTCATGTCTTTTTCAGGGGTTACATACTCATCAGTACAGCTATCCGTGATATCCCTGTTTGCATGTCCAAAAATGCTAAAAAGAAAACAAAAGTATTATGCAGCCAGTGATAAAAGACAACTGTTGCATCAATAGCGCCAAACCAGCATTGTTAGGAATGAAAAAAAGGAAAAAGAAAGGGAAAAAAGAAAAAAAATGCGTCGCTGCATCACTTTTGCTGAATGTCAGTGACCTATGCAGAAACAAGTTTTTGGGGGCCTTAAGTGGTAAGTTTTTCACCCACTCAAATGAATCTTTGATTGCCGCCAAGTTCCACTTTCTGGCTTCTGACTGTCCAGTTTGAAACAGGGCATCGCAGTCCTTCAACTGAGCTTCTGGCACTGTCACTGGAAAGCCATGCCCATCTCCATAGATTGTGATGATATTTGAAAACGTGACCAGTACAACTTGCTTATCTTGGCATTCCAGCTGTAGCCTCTCAAGTTGCCTGTGATTGGGTAGAGAAAATGTACAAAATATAGTATAACTTCTGTTTTCAGAGGTTAATTAAATCCATCCTACGCACCAGATTTCCTTCTGTGAAAGCCTGGAAAACTATATGGCCCAAAGCTCTTACTGTTATGTTTATTTTTCTGTAGCAGTTCAGGCCTCAAGCTTTGTTAATCAATAACCATGGGGAAAGTGAATTTTCAATTTTACTTGCCCTCAATTTCAATCAATTGTTCCATTACTTTATCCCTGTAATTAATATCAATTTAATTTTGGTATAATGGAAAACAGAGACAGCATGAGTTACATGCATATTACAGCCATAGAGGGAAACAGAGCAGACTCAAACACAGACAACATCTCATTTGAAGAAATTCACATCTCCACTCTATGATGCACCTGCACATCAAATACTGAGAGAATAGGTGAAGCAGATTTTAAGTTTTTATGTGGACGCATGGACAAACAAACATACATACATACACACACGCATACATACATACAGACATTTTTCTAGCCTTTACAAATACTCCTACATTGCTAAATATACATATGGCAATATGGGAGCTAAATATTGATATTTTAACAAATTCATTTGGTGCCCCAATTACAAAATTTTTGTCAAGCAAGCTTTTATACTACACATATCTTAAAATGCCAACACCTTACTGTACCATGCTAATTCTAGGCTTCCTCGTTGTCTATTTGTGTTTGATTTAACTCACTTGGAATACATTATGGAAATTCAGTAAAAGATTTCATGTTCAAAAATCATGCCCGAAATTACCTCGTAACAGCACTCTGAACACACTCCAGTCTTGTGATGTACCTCCGGCTCCTGATGCCATCACTGCTGAGTGCAGTCCAATGTGCTGAAAGAAATTGAATATGGAGTGATGAAGTATTCATGACATACTGACAAGAATTCAGACTCTGCAATTGTCATGACAGGCTCCAGTCACGTTATAACTTGGAGTACACTTCTTACATCTCTGCTAGAGTCTTAGTAATGTGTACTTTAAGGGTATACTGTCACCTGTTCAATTTTGCCACAGTTACCATGGAAGAGAAAATCTAACCAATCACAGATTTTAAGTGGGTGGCCACTTTTCAAAACAGCGCCCTCACATGGGCATTTTGAATACAAAGGAACACCCCTTTGACCATATATGGCATATTTAGATTACTAGGTGACTGTAAACCTTAAGAAGACACATTCTTTTATGTACATGTATCTATATAGTAGTTTATTTAATTGAAGATGAGATGATAAACAATAATCAAACCAAGGGATTAGCCGATTTTAAGCATGATGTCTATCAAAGTCTGTTGTTATATCATGTATAAGTTGCAAAAAGTGACTCACAAAACAATTTAAACCATGCTTACAAAAAGGAGCAAAAAACATTTCATGGGTTAAAAATTGGAAACATAACAATAAGGCTTGAACAACTTCAAGATACAGAAAACAAAGAAGCAACAGTAAATACAATATTTAAGGTTCCAAGACAAGAAATTTGACCTTTTTAATCTAACAATTCTCTAACGGTTAATAAGCTCAGAACCCCTGTAAAGTATACATTTTCTGAAAGCCTAGATATACGGGAACATTTTGGTAACCACAGTGTCTCCATTGTTTACATAACTATCACGTGACACGGTAATTTGCATAACCTTTCAAAAAACGGTTTTCCCTATGTTTTGTCTCAATACTTCAAAATATCTGACTCAAACTTGCTGGAATGCAAGCTGTCACAACGTTCTTCCAAAGTGTCTCAGATTTTTTATATCTTGCTTAGTTTTTTTGGAGCACAATTTTAAAGAAATCAACCACGCTTAAATTCACTGCTCTGGAAGTTTTTCTGGCATAAAAACTGTTGTAGAAGATTTAAAAACATTTTGAGACACACTTTTAAAGACCCTTAGGACAGCTTGCACTCACACAAATTTCAGCCACATATCTCAAAGCATTGAAACAAAACATAGGGAAAATCGATTTTGAAAGGTTATGCAAATTACCTGTCACGTGATAGTTATGTAAACAATGGTGACACTATGGTAACCAAACTGTTTCCCTATATCTAGGCTTTCCGAAAATATAAAATTTACGGGGGTTCTGAGCTTCTTAAACACTAGAGAATTGTTGGTTTAAAATGGTCAATTTCTTGTCTTGGAACCTTAACAGATTGCCATGTTTCCATTCGATGAGGCATCAGTCCTTAAATCTATTAATTACCAATTAAGTGATGTTGTACTTAGCTTTTGTTGTCATTAACTCTTTCAGACTCGATTCAAACCCTGTTCTAGTTGTTTACATGTATGGTGTACCACCACTGAAATCAGTGAAGTTCAACCGATATTTGTGGACTGATGGTGGTTGGCATGTGTTTGTGTATGGCTGTGGGGGTTAAGTTCATACCTTGCAGATCTGGTATCTTGGTGGTGGTGCCCATAGAACCACTAACATCCATGCAGTACACAACGACACCCTGGCTTGTCACTGGTGCTTCAGTTTGGTCACTTTCAACAGCCACTGCCGGTGCTAGGACAAAATCCACTTGTTCGGTCTTTGGAATCTGCACAAAGTAAACCGTATTGAAGGAATTCAGTCCCCTGTATTTATTTATGACAGCCAATCACCAGCTTTCACTGTATTTACTACATTTAACTTGTTCACCCCCATTTCCCTGTAAACAGGTCCATACTCACAATGGGTAACAATGGATTTGGGTCGAACCATGGTGGCGAAAAGGTTGATAGTAAAACCTACAATTGCAATTAGCATTATTTCAGTGCAGTACGAACTCCCATACTTAGATGATATCTCAATCATTGGAAACAGATCGGTGGAAATAATGCTTTTGCTAAGAGACATCCGTGGAATTACATGATATAATAATAACACTACTCAATATTTCACCCAGCATTCACAGTGAAGAGATATTGACAAAAAAGTCACTTACCTCTTCCTTCTGAATGTCAATGTCTTTGTTTTCATGCTTGCAAAATTCACTGTGTTCGGCAAAAAGTACAAAGTATTAGGTATTTGAAGATTTTTGACTTCCAAATAATATATTTAATCAACTTTTTTCCTTTCATTCTGTTTTAATACTTTAGAAATACAAGCAGCAGATGAACTACTGCATTTTTTTTCCGTTCTTTAAAGGGACAAAGTCGGCCATTTTTCATGAATTTTGTTTGATGCAAGATTCTAGACATGATACATGAAACCATCGTGGAAATGTATTAATGATCATGACCATTAATTCATTTTCACGATGGTTTCATGTATCGTGTCTATAACCGGGGTTGAATATATGCATGGTCACCCATTCATTCATTATCTTTCAACATGTCAAACAATATAAGTAGAATCTTGTATCAAACAAAATTCATGAAAAATGGCCGACTTTGTCCCTTTAACTTATATAACAATTATCTCACAGATATGTTAAATAAAAATCCAAATCTGGAACAATAAAATAAATCATTTTCTTGTATACTTAGGGGAAGGGGCTGACTATAACAGCTTCTCAAACTTAATGCGGCTGCGAGTATTGAGTCTCACATGCATATTTTCATGCATCTGACTGAAAAGATGGGGAAACTTTTATTTTTTTCTTGCGGAACGGTACAGAGATCGTCAGGGCAGGTTAATTAGAACTCAATTGCCGGCCCAGTCAAGGGCTAAAGTATCAAAAGGCAATATCACTGCAACACTTTACAGACAATAAGGACAGAAAAAATTTGGTAGGTGGAAAAGTGAATCTGATTTACCATTGTGATCTTAACTATCTTCCACCACCAAATTATTACCTTATTCTCGGCACTGTCAAAGTTTCATAATTGGATATGGAGTGGATGATTTGTAAAAACTATAACAAACTTATGTACAACTTACCACTTCCATGATGGCAAGGAATCCGCGATGTCCTGATCTGTAAGTTTGGATATAGCTGAGAAGATAGCACCACACTGCTGGCAGTGGGTCGGATCCCCCGTCACTATCTGGGGTTCTTTCTCCAAAGTGCCCAGACTCAACACCAGAACGTTGCTGTCACCTTTGAGGCATTTCACGACTCTACTTGACACAACTCTGCTTGGAGTCAGCTGCTTGACTGCGGTATCTGCTTTGCTTTGTTTGGGTTCCACACCGAGGCAACTTTTCAACAGACTACTTCCTTTCTTGGTTTTCTTCTTTGCACCTTTGGCATCTAACAAGTGATGAGATGAACATATGATCAATAACTACTTGAGAGGGAAAGTTCAACAGATAATTTTCACTGGTCATAATGTCACTGTCACGTCACAGAAGCATGATGTCAATTTGCATTACAATAAGTTTCCTAATTTCAGGCATCCATCTTTTCATAAATAGAGAAAAAAGTCAGTGACATAGGGGCAACCAAAGGAAAATCCCCATCCAATAATTTCGATCAAAAACACTCATGTCCTTTAAAGGGCAGTTTGACCTAATATGGTGAAATTCAGAATTCATAGAGTCACATAATAAATTTCCTAAACAAAAATTGCAACATTAGACTTCAATACAGATTAGCAATGACAGTTAATCCTTTGAATACCCAAGTCAACTTTTGTCACCCTTATAAAATTAATGCACACAACTTTTTCACATAAGGACAATTATTTTCTTAGATTTTTCTCCCAGTTTTGATAAAAAACTGTAGCAAATGAAAAGTTATGTACATTTGATCCAAAATTATCTAAATAATTACAAAATTTCATAAAAATTTGTAAAAATGTTGCGCTAGACTTTTGGAGGGAAAAATTACAGCAATCAAGGGGCTAATACAAGCTATACTCCTGAACAAAATATGGCGTCTATCATATGCATGAAGTGACGTCTTACCTTTCTTTGGTTGTTTCCTGGCCTTACCCTTGACCTTGATCTCCTTCCTATAGCTGTCTTCAATAGTTGGGTCGTAGCAATCAACAAACACATCCTGTACAAACCTTATTGTGACGGAGGATTTTCCAACGCCACCGCTGCCAAGAACAACCACCTGTTGGATCGTCGATATCAACAAATCAAATGCTCACTGGTAACATGTCCACAGAAACAGCTTGGGTAGAAAGGATTATGTTATACTAAAAATACCAAGTTCTCAGACTATTCCTGTCAGCATTCTGGAAGGTAAATGCATTTTCCATGTCCTACTAAACCAGCTCATGAAAATGTTTTTCCGGAACAAAAATAATGAAAATATTGTCAAAAGTTACAAATTGTGCCTTTAAATATTATTATTTCAGCCCAAGACAGTGAGAGTACTTAGCCTAAACATGGAACGACAAAAATACCAAAAACTTTACTTATACGCAGTCCTTACAGAGAAAAGTGACATCAAGTATTAAAAAATCTAAATTACCTTGTACATGTCAGAATCAGTTTTAGGGGTATGCTTCACCAGTTCTTCAAAACACTGATTGACGTTGGCACCTGTCTTAGCAGAGACTTCCATGAACGGAATGTTATGTTTCTTAGCCACAGCCTGTCCGTCTGCAGTGGACACTTGGCGTTCTGCTTCCAAATCAATCTTATTGCCAACAAGAATCTGGTGAATATATGGAGAAAAAATGCTATCAAATGTTAAAATCTCTGTTCAAGTGCTAGATTTGGGACATGTTATGCCTCACTGGAAAGTGGCTTTAATCAACTTGACGAGATGGTGACATATGAACTGGGAAGCTTTGGAAAACGCATTTTTTTCCTGGGAAATACGCACTTAAACCATTTTCCTGCCGTAAATTTTTTACTTGTGCCTTTCCATGTATTATTTAACGAGTGAAAATCACCTTTTCAGCGATTTCATTTACTCTTCACCAGCCCTTTAAGGTTACGTCATGGTGAATCTGTACACTGATTCTATGTTCCTTTCAAAAGACATTGTGATGGCCAAGTCAGGCACCATTTCTAGCACAGAAAAATGGATGAAAAAAAATGTTTGTTTTGAGAAGCATAAACATGCTGTGCAATCCAACTGCATAACTGTACTCACTGCTGACGCTCTCTCAATATTATTGAATCGCAAAATCCAGGTGTATATTGCAGAGGCTTCATCCAATGACTGGTGAGATGTGATAGAATACACAATCAGAAAGGCCTCTGCTGTTCTGACATACTGCAAAGTAAGCAATCATTTTGCAATATATGATATTAATATTCATATCAAAGCAAAAAAATTTGAAATTCACACACAAAATACATTTCACATTTCACACACATGCATTTATACATGAATATACATTGTACATGTTATATTAAAATTTTATATTTATATATATATATATATATATGTATATATATACACACATATAATATGTATATATATATATATATATATATAATATATATATATATATATATATATATATGTATATATATACACACAAATTCAAAATATCATGAATACATGGTTTTTTGTGTGTCAAGAGCAGGTGACAATGCCTGACGCCAGGAGTGCAAATTGTCTCCTGCTGTGAGGGCACATAAACCCATATATTCAGGCAATAATATTATTATTACATGCCTCTTCTCAGTTAATGCTTAATGGCATTTAGTTACATGCAGGGCATTCTCAAACAATTTTAGCATAATTTATTGGCCAGCATCAAGCAGATTTTAACGAAAGCCAAAATAGCAGTGCGCGCATAGATATTTTACATCAGCTTTAAGCATCTACTTTGATGTCGAAAATGTCGAAGGGTTTCATCAGACCAGGTAATTATGGAAACTGGTCAGTACATCGTGCACATGGCCCACTAACTTCGGACACATCTCAAATTAAAGATTGTACTTAACAAAAACCAATGCACTCAAAAAGCTCTTTTCTCTGTTTAATACCTGTCACCCATTTTCTAGCTACTTAAAAAATAATTAGGCCATTTAAAGAAAATTCTTTGTTTGCCGTCCTTGGATTTTGAAAAACCTACCAGCCAGCCAGGGAAAAAACACAGACAAAAAACAGAAGTGTATTAACGTAAGCTCAGTTTTTACTTGGTTGATGTTGGAAATATATTTTTATTTGTAATAGTGTTAACAATTTTGTTTGTTTTCTTAATCTTTCTCTGAAAACCTATCAGTACGTGGACAGCAAACAAAAATTTTTATTTAAAGTGCATTACTTTCATATTTGGTATGTGTGGACCCTTCCATAAGAAAATGCAAAGTTGGATGAGGCAAGATATTTTGTGGTTCAAATGTGAATGAACTGACACGACAACAGCAGTTTGGTTGTTCAAATATATATCTTTTCATTTTCTCTCTTGCCTCCCATGTATCTATTAGCCTAAGCTTCATCGCCATTTCCCAGTTCAAAGATCCAGCTTATCTGTAAAAAATAATAGGGTCATACCAAAGCGTGGTCATTAAAGGGTTTCAACCTGCTCACCGCGGCCCCTACAGCCCAGTGGACAGATCCACATTCACCATTAGTAACAGCGGTTTTGGGCCAACCCGTGGTGATGAAAGGGTTTACAGCCTACCTGTTCCCTGAGAGCAGAGAATTCTTCCTGGCCAGCTGTGTCCAAGATATCCAACAGGTACACCTAGAATATGGAGGAAATATCGTACAAAGTAAATATTGAGCATTTCAAAAACAATGGGAATATACTAAGTATTTGGGGCTTTCCGGAATCTTCACTTGCAAATGGACAAATTCTAAAACCATCTTCAAATCTAATTTCATCAGTGCAGAAGTTGTACAAAACTCAACAGTAAATTAAATTTATCAATACCAAATTCTAATATACTGTAAATCATAAATTTCACTATTTTGATTTTTGAGATATTTCACTAGCATTTAAGTTCACTTTTTATTCCAGTAAAACAGTAGATTGTCTTGTTATTTATTTAATATTTTCACTGAGATTTAATTTCGCACACTTTATGTTTCTGCAAAAATAGTGAAATCAAATCCCAGTGAATATTAATGCTTTTACAGTAGTATTTCAAGTCCGTATTTGCTTTAAATTCCATAGAAGCCTTCAAGTATACACCACATATCTTGGATTCTGTAATGTTTTAATATTTTCATATTACTATGAAATACCTCTTCATTATCAGCATCAATTTTCTTGCTTGGTGTTATCTTTGGAGTTGAGATGTTCCGGTACTGGATAGGTGACCTGTGTTCGTCTTCGGGAATAGTCTCCAACTCCTCTTTCCCTCCTGGAGGGAGGTACACGTAGTCACTACCAAAGTTCATGGTATATTTGCCAGTAAGTTTTCTGTAATGGAGTAGACAAGGTCAACTTCACTCAGGTCAAGCTGCCTTCCAGTCAGTCACTAGATCCCACCAGGGCTTTTATAGGATAGCTTAGAATGGTACAGCTCTGTGATGAAAACACTGCATGCCAACATTCAATGACTGAAGATACCACATATTCTGTAGCTGAATATTTTCATACCGTCATCAATGTATTTTTTTGTCCAACAGTAGCTGTTAAAATGGATTTTGTTGTATGTTGTGTTGTTTTCTTACACATTTCCCACACTGTAACAGTACTTTTAACCTAAAAAATGTTTTATTTTTGAATGTGTGTGTGTGCACTTCATTGCTTTAATGCATGTAATTCCAGATAGCGGCAGATTCTCAAACACAGTAACAACAAATCTTGCAAAAAATGAACAGTGGACCATTGTCTGCCTAGTCACTTGAATATATAGCACCTAGTCATAAAATAAGGGTTCGAAATACACCATGCACTGTGCGTGTCACATTTACCTCGGTGCAGGTGGATTCCAGAAGCCATGCGCACGCCGTGCAGGTTGAAGTGGGGCTAATTATCATGTTTTTGTAGTTTCATGTGGTCAATTTTTCATTACATTTTTATTTTTGCTCAAAAACTGAAACAAATGATCTTGAGCAGTCATAAAATCAACGCGAAAGATAAGTGAGGCCCGAAGTTTTCTCGAGTCTCGTCACAATACCGTAGAGGGCCGACGGCCTCTCTCGTGTTTCATCGGCACCAGTCATTCATGTCAGTCAAGTAGCATGTTTTTATTCCGTCTGTAGTCATTTCGAAGTTTAATTAATTGGAAACAGGTCAAAACAGAGAACCCTTCTCGATTTTGGAATCATGAGGGCATTAGAGAAGCCGAATGAGGGGGATCTCCAGTCATGCGGTGAAAGTTCTGGTACGGACGGGATCTTGTAGAAATGTGTCAGCGCACATGCAGCTACCTCAGCTGAGCCATGAGCTACGAACATAGGAACTTATGGGACGGTGGGAGATGAAGAGTCAACATACATGTATTTTGATGATAAACTTTTGTTGGTGCAGGTAATAAAAGCCTGGTGCATGTGGATGAAAAAACTGATGTGCACAGTATGCAGGCTGACAAAAAATCTATTTCAGTCCCTGTAAAATAGCAAAATTTACGTGAGAACAACGACACCGGATATATGACGGTTCACACACGTCGACACCAAAAAAAAGCAAATAAAAGTTTGCAAACAGTTTAACTTTTCTCTGAAAATTTTATAAAACAGCAAATGCCTTGGAATTTTAATCTGAAAACCTAAAGTTCAAACTTCAAGCATAGGGTCCTCAATCTCCGATGATATTGATGATGATGATTAAATATTTAAAAATGGAGAAAAATAAAAATATATTTGGACTCTGTAAATTTGTTGTTGTTGTTGTTTTTATTATTGTTGTTATTGTTGATAGTATTTGCAGAAAAGAACAAAGTATGCGCTGCGAAATTCAATACAGCCTAACTATACTATGCGCTGCAAAATTCAATACAGCCTAACTCTAGTAAGTTAAGTAACATTTTTATTGAATTTTGCAGCGAATAGTATAGTTAGGCTGTATTGAACTTTGCAGTAGCCTACCCACTTCCTCCAGCCGCCCCCTCCCGCCGCCCCGCCCCCATCAAATGGTCCGCCTTATTATATTCGCATCTCACTTCGATGAACACAGTGGCTACTATCAAACTGAACACGTTACCTGGGAATACAAAACCGTTCGACTGACACATGAAAGGACCCCACTTTGGTCCCGACGAAAAACCAAGCGTTTTCCGGGGACCCAGGTGACATTACCAAGGACAGGTCAAAGCCCTATCGATTCACGTGATTGCCATATTATTCGTCATAACAAAAGTAAAAAAATGCACATTAATAAATATATGATAATGAATATTGTGGACAAAAATGTAATATTTCTATCATAGAAGTGCACGGGCCTTCAAGTAACTAATATTTTCTTCACTGCTTCTTCTTGATTTCCAAAATTTCTTCCCGATTGTGGCACGTTGATAGCTCAAGCATCAAAACGACGGTTTTTTTACCGACCTTGTTTTTATGCCGTGCGACATGTAATGCCTGTTTCATCGAGAAATGATGCGTCGTTGAGAATTCAGGCCACTTTGACCTTGTCAGGAAGTGTCTGTCATGGACATAGTCGGTCCCTTTCTTTTATTTACTGTTCGGACTGTCGGGGAAGTGACCGCGTATTACTGCAGCTGTGCTATGCTACAACTATCACTTCTGAGGGTCTGCACAACTGTATTTTTTACACTTTGATATGACTGATATTATGCCTTATGGCCCGTGATCTGGAGAAAGAAATTACCATAAAGAGGGACAAAGTCGTTTTCGACCACTGTACAAATCAATGCCAGTGCAATGAATGAAGATCTTTACATGATTAGAACTCCGTTCTCTCGGATAGTCAGCTGGTAGGCCTAAGTAATCATTTGTTTGTTCTCTCTACCTCTGTAAATACTAAAGAGAAACCAGAATTACTGTATAATATCAGCTTCCATATGATAGGTGGTAATGCTCCGAGGAAAGCGATTGCCTGCTGCCTAAAGCAACGTTCAACGGTTATTGCTGAGGCAGCAATTATTTTCAGTTATATGTGTGTATGCTTCCAACAAGTAAGAATACGCTAGCGCGCGATTGTTCCTGTCTTCGAACTTTCCACGCACATTCGAACTTTTTTGACGCATGTGTCAACATTTATATCATGGGAAAGGCGAGTTAGCAAACACGCTGACATATATAAAATCTATACCGATAAAACGTTCACAACGCAGTAGAGTCTTGAAAAGCAGATAAAAGTGTTTAAGGCTTATTTATTTATTTATTTATTTAACTTGGGACTTGATCGGCGTGGTCGTCGCCCACGCACGCCAACACAGGAGTGTTCGAAGATCCTAGATGGCGGTGCTCGTTGCATCTTGGTGCCGCGGCCTGTAGGGTCTACGGTACGATACTCTCTTTCGTAATGTGTAATAGAATTCGCAACAATGGCATCCGAGGTTATAATGGGAAATACGTTTTACAAGCACCCACTCACTTTCACAACAAGCTGCAGAAACGAGAAACTTTGACAATCAGCGCTCGCAGCGAGCGCGCAGCGGATCGTTATGCCTGTTTTACCTGCGTACTTGCCCTCTCGTTCCTGAAAAATCCCCTCCACTTTGACCCTAGTCCAGCAGTTCCCGCGGGAGGTATATTGCGGTGAACATTCCGTCGAGCTACACAAATGTATGCTGTTCGGAAAAAAGTTTGGGGAGCAACAGATTCCAAAACACTTACCAGATTTGCAAGCACGTATATGTACCTTGGCTTCGTAGGCGTCGAACGGCGCTTTCACTCGGTGCGTGTAAACACTGTCTGTGTCTTTTTATACAGGGAATCACCGGCTATTTTTAGAACGAGTGCTTGATTGGTCGATTGGGCGTGACCCCACAGGTCGCGTTCTATGATTGGCTAAGAGTTCTCGGTGACGTATTCTCTATATTTGTGTCAAGTGCGCTGAGTGTATAAATATTCCTACACCCCTCTCCCTCGAAAAAGCCATGAAGGGGTTCCAATTCGATACCATGTCTCTTATGAAGTGTTTAGTTGTCGGTGACGGTGCCGTTGGTAAGACGTGTATGCTTATCAGCTACGCTACAAACAGATTCCCCGTTGACCACATACCGACTGTTTTTGATAATTATGCAGGTAAGATTTTAAAATTGCAGGTTAAGTGCCCTACTGTCACCACTTGAATTGTGGGCAACACGAAGTCTTACGTATCAAAGTTCTCGGCAACCGTTTGCTTTCAAGTTCAGCATTTTTTTCATTTGTGATGAGTGGTTTGAGAGAGAGCATTACGGGAAAGCTTCATTAACTTAGGAATACCCTACTTCCCTACCTAGTTATCAGAGGATCAATTTCATAGACCTGCCTTTTCTACAATGGCACCAGCTGGATAAGATAAACGTAACAATGGATGTCACCCGAGTTGGTGAGGCAAGGACCCGGGTTTCAGGCACCATGCAAGTTAATGCAGTCTTTCCCTAATGGAGAGAGAGAGAGAGAGGGGGGGGGGGGGCAATCGAAGAAATGACTGCTGACCAGCGATATTGTATAATCACCACACTACCACGATATCAGTGCGCTAACATTCTTTAATTCTCCTTTTTTTACCAGTATCCATAACGACCGCAGGAAAGCATCGTACTCTTCAACTTTTCGATACAGCTGGACAGGTGAGTGAAACATTAAAACGAAAAGGGTACTCTACGTCATTTTATACGTGAATATTATGAGACCGACTTGCAACTAGAGGAAAACATGAAGTTTATTGACGGCTTACCTCGATGTGGGAACAAAGATTGATAGAGTTTAAGATAGTGAAAATATAAAATTTTAACTGACACAGTGAAAAGAAAACCAAACTTTCCACTGATCAAGAAAATAAATCGACCAAAAGTCACTGTAATTTTTCGAAAAGGAAAAGATCGCAAATATAATATTATATTATATTGATTGCAAATTTACCCATTATTACGTTACGGGAAAGAATTTTCACTTCATGTAAATGTTAAGATAGAATAATTTTAAGTTGAAAACTTCGAAAGTCAGAATGTCAGTTTTCTTCGCTTTGGTCTCATTTGAACCATGAAAATACCTGCTGCGGTGATACTGTGGATAACTTGCCATTTGATGTTCTAACACTTTCTATTTCTCGTTTCCAACAGGAGGAATATGATCGCCTCAGGATTTTATTTTATCCTATGACCGACATCTTCCTAGTGTGTTTTTCTGTCATGAGCCCGTCCTCGCTGGAGAACGTCTATGAAAAATGGATCCCCGAAATAAAACTGTACAACCCGAACACGCCATTCTTGTTGGTGGGACTACAAATTGACCTTCGGCGAAACGACTATGGTAAACAAAGCGCGAAAGGTGTGGACAAGCCGGTGACGCACGCGCAAGGTTTGCGGGCTGCAAAGGAGCTGGGAGCGGAGCTGTACGTTGAATGCTCAGCGTTGACTCAGGAGGGTTTGAAAAACGTCTTTGATGAAGCCATACTGTGTACGCTGAACCCAAAGAAGAAGCACGCAGATAAGAGGAGACGATGGTTAAGTTGTCTTTCTCCGAAAACATTGAGTTAAATCAACAACACTATGCGACCGCTAAAAATCGACGTTGACGCCGACTGTGACTTCGTGACGCGAGGCCAACAACACCGAGGACAGTATTAAAGTTATCCGTTTTTCGCCTTGCGCATCGCAACCACGAAGTATAGCACGAACGTAAAAGCGGCGCCGCCAACGGCGAGACTGCCTTCGCTCCACCGTTGCGGTGAACGCTTTCCTTGACTTTTTGACTCGCTAATCTATAAGCATTATCGAAATTTAACGTACTTTAATGAATTGCTTACTGTAACCCTCGACATACCTAAATTCCCAACTCTGTAACGCTGACCTCCTAACAGCATTATTTTCGGCAGAGATTATAAATTTAGAAATACCTCGATAGAAATGACGATTCTAGAGTTCACCTAGCCTAGGCTATTTTAAACACAAGTCCTTAAACATTGCCGCCATACCACCACATAATAAAGCAAGGACAAGCGAAATATATTTGGAAATTTTTTGTCAACTTCGATCTTCCTTTGGTTACGCACTCTTACGTATATGTCATGACAGTAGAAAAGAAATTCCCTTTTAATAGGCCTACATCAAGAAAGCATGCTGTCAGTAACAATCCGTGACACAATTTTTATTTTGAACTTTAAGACTTTTAATGCAGTTTTGCTGTACGATAGTGATTTCAGAAACTATTTCTTCCATTTCTAATTATCATAAGTTAGCAGTGTTTAAAGAATTCACGACAAAGTTTGCCTTTTTGAAGTTTGCACTTACCACTTGATCCGTTCGAATTCTTGAATGTATGTTTTCTGTGAATGCCACATTTTATCTGTCTTATGTCTGTCATTTAATATTTTACGATGTGTATTTACATTATGTATTTTAACAGTATGCCATTATTTTGAAATAAAAACTATTTAATGTGATTACATCGCTATTGTGAAGGTTTTTGTTATTTTCGTTTGATTTCTCAGTGCTATTGTTGTTGTTACAATCTTCACCAGGTTCATAGCTATGGGTCCATAGCTGTGACGGTTGTGTTCTGATGTGTTTTCTGTCTTTTAGTTGTTGATTTTGAATTCAATAACTTTTCAAGCCATCTTTTACGTCCACCCTCTCTGTGGTGGGATGTAAAAGACGAAAACCCGTCAGAAAAGTACCCACGCAATGGACCCACATCTACAGCTACCAGAAATAGTGACGTGATGTCTTATTTCACATCTATGATCCAAAGTAAGATTCAGTGAAAATGTAATTCAGGGCAAACTATGGATTTTATCACCATGGGAACAGATAAACAGTACAAGGGCTGCTGACGAATCCATTGCATCTCTAAAATGTATTTATTAAATTCGTGATCCAAATATATATTGTATCCATTTCGACATTTTCCTTCCAATAATCCAGATCTAGAATTCGTTGTTTTATCCATTTTTAGGGATATTGAAGATGAAAATCATTCTCCCTTGCAGTGTGAGTTTGATCAACAATATTTCACAGCAAACACAACAAGCAAGCACTATCAGAGCCGCAAGGCAAAATGCACTTTGAAGTGCTTGGTCAGCTGAAAACAGACTTGACTGAAATACAAAGTAAAGACAGACAATAGTAGCGGGGGAAAACAGAAGCAACAACTTGAATCAACCCAACGCATTAAAAACTTTCTAAATTTGTTTTACCCAAACATTGGCATCGGTAGATTTTTGAGGCGTAATTCAATTATTTCACCAGATTAAGCAGATTTTTCAAGTTTAGAAAGAGTATGTACAGAACAAATTACTGAAAAATTATCATACAAATACCTCAAAACTGAATAGATGTGTGACTCAGTGCCCCCTCAGGTTATGGTTTATGCTTCAAAAAAACTTTGCCTTGCTTTTAAAACATAGACAAGGAGAAGGAGAGAAATGTCATTTTTCTTTCTAAAAGAAAAATATATGAGAATCTTATAAAAGAACAACGCGCGGTTATTTCATTGCTTCCCTTTTAAATTCTGCTTTAATGATAAACCCGAATGAAATTTCCGGATAACATTTTAGGGGGATGATAAAATTAAAGGTATACTGTCACCTGTTACCTAAATATGCCCATTTATGGTCAAAGGGGCGTTCCTTGGCATTCAAAATGCCCATGTGAGGGCACTGTTTTTAAAAAGCGGCCACCCGCTTAAAATCTGTGAATGGTTAGATTTTCTCTTTCCCCCTCCCCCTCCTAAACGAAAGTTTTGAAGTGCGAAAATCCAACCCAGCCTCATTCTGTATCATACCTATATACAATCCGTAAGCTTAATTATTCGGTTAAGAATATACAGTGTTTTCAATCGGGTTCGAACCCACAACATAAAGCATCCAGTCACCTCGTGGAGAACCAACAGACAGAAATACTCGACTAAATCCACTACTGGTACACGCCAAACAGTATAGCGCGATATTTTGCGATACAGTTAAACGTTGAGCGAGATGTTGATGTGAAAAACATGTAGTACGATTTTTGCGCACGGTAATCGAAATACATCCAAACCCCCCCCCCCCCCCCCCCCCCTCCCCAAAACGCGGAAGTTACGTTTGCCGTGCGCACGGGCCCCTCAGGCTGAACAATAGGCATATCTATGAGGCTCTCGTGTTTTATACGCAGCTACGCCGGCTATTTTTAGAACATGCGCTGATTGGTCGATTGGAGGCGCGACCTATAGAATGCACTCTGTGATTGGCTAAAGATTTCGCTGACGCATTCACTATATTTGTGCCAACAGGCCCAAAGCCTATAAGTATTTCCACACGCTTATCTCTCCCGACAAAGCCATGAAGGGTTTGAAATTTGATACCATGTCTCCGATAAAGTGTTTAGTTGTCGGTGACGGTGCCGTTGGCAAGACGTGTATGCTTATCAGTTACGCTACGAACAGATTCCCCGTTGACCACATACCGACCGTTTTTGATAATTATGCAGGTAAGCTATGGGTTTCTGGCCTCGCACTTTCCGCTCCAGTTTTCATTTTCACTTCCGTCCAATTTGATGATGTCTCCTGAAAAAGTACTTTATTATCTGTTCATAATAGGGGCAATGACAGGCAGTTTGATTGAACTTAGAAAAGCTAGATCACTTGGCACATAGACAACTTCAAACCACTTTCCGATTACTACCGGTCGGTCTCATATGTGTGTGTGTGAGGAGAGAGAGAGAGAGAGAGAGAGAGAGAGAGAGAATTAAATTTGTAACCCTTTGAGCACTGTAATTTCCCTCCCCACCCCAGGCAACATTTTATCAATTTTTATGAATTTTTCTGTACTTTTTTCCATGATTTGGATCAATGGACATAATTTTTTATGGGCTGCATTTTTTGACCAAAATTTTAGAAAAAATCAGATAGAGAGAGAGAGAGAGAGAGAGAGAGAGAGAGAGAGAGAGAGAGAATTAAATTACGATGAAATATGTATCTTTTATTCCTATCTCTTTTTATTCCATGGCATGTCAGCGTCCATAACGACCGATGGAAAACAGCGTCTTCTCCATCTCTTTGATACTGCTGGACAGGTGAGTGAACAACCAAACTTTAACAGTCGGATATCAAACCCTTCCTTCATTTTACATTTTTGAATATATGGTCTTGGGGCTTTGTAAGTCATGGTTTTGTAAATTCCATTCGCGCAATCGCCGTGGAAGAATTAATCAACTGTATATTTTAATATTTTTTCTTTCTCATTTCCTACAGGAGGAATATGATCGTCTAAGAATCTTATTTTACCCGATGACCGACATCTTCCTTGTGTGTTTTTCTATCGTGAGCCCGTCCTCGCTGGAGAACGTCTATGAAAAGTGGGTACCAGAAATCAAACTAAATAACCCGAAGACGCCATTCTTGTTGGTTGGACTGAAAACAGATCTGCGACACTGCGCCGAGTCGGGCGGCAGAGAAGCGGAGAAACCGGTTGCGCAAGACCAAGGGGTACGTGCTGCCGAGGAGCTTGGAGCGGAGGCTTACGTGGAGTGTTCGGCTTTGACTCAGGAGGGTTTGAAAAATGTTTTCGACGAAGCCGTTCTGTATTCACTGAACCGGAAAAAGAAAACAGAAATGATAAGAAGATGGTTTAGCTGTCTTTCTCCGAAACGATGACTTGAACGAAACGGTTGTACGGACGTGATAAAGGAATCAGAACCGGAACTCGAGCACGTCCTATCATACTGACCTTGGCATACAAAGATACCGCCACTTTGCCGTATGCCAGGTGTACGTGTACTCGTACGAAGGGCTTACTTCGCAGTTACCTAGTTACCTACCAAGGTGAACAGCGCCGCCAGCGACAGGAATAAACTTTTTAAGGATGGTGCTTTTGTGGAGGATTTTGTCAATTTTTGCTGCGATAATTGTAGCCATGGGGCCGTGCGCAGGCTTCTTTCACGTTGGCTGCTGTTGCACCAGCCTATGAAGTATTACAACGATATCAAGCTATGTGCCAAGTTTTTCAGACTTCCTCGAGAAGTCTGATATCTGAATCCCACCTTGTTCCCATCAATGAGAAGAAAGTGTATATCGAGGCTGCCGACTCCTGATGAAATTGGCAGTGCATTACAATACAGTATTATTCCAACAGCATTTCAGAGTTAGGATGAATTATTTTTGGTGACTTTTCCTTCCTTTGTAAGTTATAGGTAAGATGGACATTTGCATAACACAATTTTATCATTCTGAATGTATGTTCATCTTAAGTCATTTTTCCTATGCAAACCTTTGTAAGATTTGTGCATAACTATTTTTTTCTCTCTCTCTCTTTCAAACACATTCACCAAATACAATGTTGTTTTGGAGGATTACAGTATTCAATATCACAAGTGCTGTGATGTATTTTCTTTTGTCATAAATTATAAGTGATAATTTATAGTATGTCCAGAACGTTTTCATGTAATGTGAGCTTCTACATGTATGTTTCTACCATATTTTACCTCTCGTACAAGAAACCCATCGATAAAAAATCAATTTCAGGAATTTTGTGCAATTTTTTACTTTCAAAGGTGACTCTTTCTGTATCACCAGTGACAGTAAGTACTAAGTGCTCAAATGCTCTTCTCGGGCAAAGGGTGCTACTGCCTATTGTATTTACACTCCAGAGAGAGGCAGAATTGTCAGGTAATTCAGTATTCATCAATTATCGTCCATGTCAACACAAATGTGCAGTTTTATAACTCCAATGAAACTAAGCCAGGTTCAAGTTTGTCCGACTCGGATGGAACTAAGCCTATACTTCATAATCCCTTCTGAAGAAATCTGAAGACCATTTCTATCATGTATGCTTGGAGACATTTCAGAACAGTATTCAGTGTTCATGCTATTTCATAGATATATTCCTGAAGACATGATATAGTGTATGCAAGTCGTACTTCATCTTAATCTGTGTACCTATGTTTCTCAATAGGAATTTTGTCTCTGATTGATACATAAGTAATTTTTTAGCTGTCATTCTTTCAGTTTTGAATTATTCGATAGATGGCAATGAAATTTCATCAACATCAATCATAATTTGTCTTTTTCCTGCTGTTTATTCACATTTTTCTCTGAATTCCTATCTTCATTTTACTCACCAATTCAATTGTGCTGTTTTGTAACATTACATCACTGGAATTTTCATACGCAAGATTTTTAATATATTTTGATGTTATTTGATAATAAATGATAATTTATTGTTTCAAGAACAAAATGCTTTAAATATATTTTTGTACATCCTCATTATTTTATTACTGCTTCCGGTATGGTCATGTGATTGGCACTGTTGCAACAACAGATGATCTATATCAATAATCTTGTACACCATTATGATCCTTTAAACACAAAAGTTTGAACATTTTGACGCTTTAATCCAATACAATGCAAAGTTTGAGGTTAAATAAACCAAATAACCAAAAATTTACCAATACGTAAAATTCAAAATGGCTGCTGCATCCTGGTGAACACTCAACGGGTACAACAGATCACTTCGTTCTTCCAATCAGAACCTCCTAAGTTCCAAAGCACGTACACTTCTTTATCAGAATACCTTGTAAGTTGCAGGTGTGGATGAATATAACAATCTCCCCAAATCAATGAGGGACTCTGAGTCACAGACTAGTTTTAAGAAATCTTGTAACAACTTTTTGTATAATACTTACTTGTCTGATGCCTTTTCGTAGTTTTTTATATATTTATATATATGTACTTCTATGTTTTTTGTGTTTTCATGTTTGTGCTGTAAAGTATATTATGACTTTCTTTGTCTATTCGACCTCCACGAAAAGAGGTGTTTCACCTATAAAGTTACTAAGTTTAAATAAAGATTAATAATAATAATAATAATAATAATAAACAGTACTTTGAAAACTCGGTTTATTCTACAGGTTTCGGGCCAACTTGCAGCAATTTGGAAGCTCTTATCCAATTGGTTGGCTGCCTTAGCATTATAATAAATAATACAAATAAACTCCCTAAGTTGCTGTGAATAGTGACAATTAACCAATCAGATATAACCTTGTAAACATGCTGCAAGTCAGCCGCAGGCTTCACGAGGTATACAAAACTAGCAGCAAACCTACAATGTAATGTGAAAATTTGAATCCAAGTGCTGTCCCCCAGGCACATCTTATCATACATACTGACACTACATTATTTCAGAATAATAAATAATGTAAAGTGTCTTCACCGCATGTGAAATCAAACACTGTGTTTGTCACTTGCTATAATTTTTCATTCCTTACTCAAGAGGGACTCTGGATGTTAGTGTTAAAATTCGAATTCCCTGATGTTTTTTTTCCAAAATCAGTAATGATGCATCAAAGGTCAAAATTTCAACGCTATGTCAGGGGTTGAGTAAAGCCATTTCAAAGTTTTTCTCATGATTTTTTACAAAGGTTGGATGGACAGGGAGGACATACACTGACAGAAAGTGAACAGACAGACAGACAGACAGACAGGAAGAGAGCAAGAGATGGATAAAGACAAAAACGGATGAAAGCAGTGTACAGGAGTGTAAGTAACAAATTCACAAGCCAATGAGACGATATTGTTATATTATTACTTCGGCGATTTTAATATGATTGTAAGTTTTTTAAATCTTAGTACATATCAAGATTACATATAAAATTACAGCAAGTGATTGGTTGAAAAAATGAAAATCACCAATGGTAGACTGGTTGCTGACTGAAATGTAGAGTTAATTCAATCTCTCCAATCAGCAAGCTTTCTATCATGGAAGTGTTCAAACAGAGACGAACAAAACCACATAGAGTAAAAAACAAACGAAAACGAAAAACTATTGCAAGACTTGGTTCAAGTCGGTGATTGTGTAAAATACTGTCATTTATGATGCATTAATGGTACTTTTTTGTACGAAGCACTTTGACTGAGACAACCGTGATACAATCCATCTTCACTGACTAGTACATGCGTAGAGTGTGGCAACTGCACTCGTATGAGTTGAACACTCTGTGAAGTGCATTTGCATATGCACGGAGTGAACACAATCGGCAGATAACTATACTATATCGCAGTTGGAAAATCAGTCGCAATTGCTCGGATGCATTGCATTCATTGAATTAGTTTTTTATCACAGACTTGTACCAAATCTACACTGTTGCTTAAACAATGGAACTGTCATCAACATACTTCATAGACTTAAAGCTTTCACCCCCAGTTCCCTGTGTACAGGTCCAACTTTACCATAGAAAACCATGGATTTGGGACAAACCATGGTGGTGAAAGGGTTAAGATTCTGTCACGTGCGGGCGCTCCGGCGCACTGCGACCTACGACCCTTTACCAGTTGTAAAGGGTCGTAGGTTGCAGTGCGCCAGAGCACCCACACGCGACAGAATCTTTCAGTCTACATACTTCATTGCACATTTATTGAGGAAAATAAATTGATAAACTGCTCTTTCTTATTTCGTTATTTTTTTGAAACTTTTAACAATAACTGTAAAAATTTTCCCAATATTCATGATAATTGTGACAAACAAAGAAAAAAGTGAGGTCACAAATATCAAAACAAGATGTTGTCAACAAAAATGAACATATACGAGATATTTGAACCCTGATCAAGACATCTTTGTATCAGCTTAAACTTCTTGGGAATAAACAATGACCATAGATCTAGATAACTTTCTTTTTGATTTTCTCAGAAATTTTCATTCTCCAAACTAGTACATTTTACAGTGACTTTGCAAGAAAAAAAATAAGTTAGTACTGCATTCAGTATTGTGAATGTGGATGAAATATCGGTAAACGAGATGAAAATTCCAACACAGCCTACAGGTAAGGGTGTGTCCTTTTGAGGTAAGTATTGTCCATTGAAGAAGTGATTGAACATAAGTTTTTTTACGGATGTGCGTCAAATTCTCATTGGAACAAGCCATTCAGGAATATGTTGATGATGGGAAGGTGGTCAAAGTGGTCATAGAGAAACAATGCAGGCCGTAATGGCCAAGCTGCCCTCCCCTTCCACACTCATGTACCCTCCCCCCCTCAACACTGGTGGATACACAGTCCAATGTGCTCAATGAATGGTCTTGGTTTTCATGTTTTGTAAATGTATTTGTGTACTCTTTGTCAAAATAGCAAATACAAAAACCTGTCGACAGAGTAAACTTGCCCCAACACTGTGAACTACAAAGACACACACAAGTTACCCCCTCCCCCCGCCCCCGATTCAAAGTCAATCCAAACACACTTTTTCAAGTTTCTAAACTGAAAACAAGCTGAAACATAAGTAACTGTGGTTGAAACAATGATTATGTAAGTGACCTTATCTTTCTGATCACAGAGATTATTTTGGCTACTGAATCTGGACAGTGACTGAAAATAAAATTTTGCCTTTCTATGCTACTTTATGGCAAAGAAAACACATTTTTTAATCTATTACTTAAGGCAAAATGGCAACTCCCTGAATAACTTGTTTTTGTCTCCAAAGTTTTATACCCAGATCCGGGACAACCTTTTTTTTATTCTCAGGAATCAGTAGTCCTGAAAAAACTTCAAAGGAAAAAAACAACTGTTCACATCAGAATCATGGAAATATACACACTAATATAAATCCATTCTTGATCTGACTTTTCTACGGAAACTTTTAATATCACAGAACTTTCGCTATACGCCAATAACAAATTCCTGTCTGTAATGAAATGGCGTAATGTGAAGTCATTATTGCACCCACTGACCTAGGTTTTTTTCACAACACCAAAAAATGTCCTCATTTTCTGAGACAATCTTTACAAAGGGCGCCCTCTCTGGTGATTTTCAGCGGATCTTTGTGAGTCATCATTGGAGACTAATAGCAAATGTTACTACACACTACTGAAAGCATAAACAAAAACAAAATGTGACCGTTACATTTACTTAAAAGTCCTTTCGGGAAAAAACTCAGTAGAATAAACATTAAAACATAGAATTCTAGATAAATGAATAAGTTATCTCGGTAAGTAGACTTTGTAGAAAGAAAGAAAACTGCATGAAGATTAATGGACAAATATTTGAATAATACTGTCATATTTTCAAAGACATTCATCACTGACAATGACTTTGATAGCCTTGCAAAATATTGTTTCAGGAAGTAATGTAAACTGGCGGTGGGACATAAGATAGAATATGCATGTATGAGTGTCATTTATGTTGTATACATATATATACTGCAATTTTATATATATATACTGCAATTTCACATATATATATATGCTGCAATTTTCTTACGTGAAAAGGCATACACATATCAGCAAGACGCTGTCAGCATCAGATATCAGTTCCCTCGGTCCCTCTCCCATCCTAAACTCTTTAAGGAGACAATGACTGTATAGTTTCATGATTATACAAAATATAGGGCTACTGACAGCATCGTTGTATGTGAAGCAAAATCCATAATTAACAATGGGCCTTCAAAATACTGACGTACATCGAAAAGTTTGCGTTTTTGTAAAATATTTTTTTGCAACAAGCAGATGAGCTGACATATGCCTGATATGTCACAACCAAACACTGTTGTCATGGATACAACAGATAGTGTGATCCTTCTTCAAGAGGTTGTTGATACATGGCATCCATCTAGTAGTTTTTTTTCGTTCTTCTCAAGGAGAGCAAGTCCAGAGGGTAGAGCTCCAGAAAATAAAGATTCCCCATACTGAATCTGCCGTTCAACCAGCTACCAGTGAATATTAATGCACACGTTCATTCTTCTTACCCTGTCTGGGAATTACAGTTCACCATGATTTTTATAGGTCACAGGGGTCAGAGGTCAAACAGGTCAATAAATAATGTATGAAGGACAAGTCATCTTCACTGAAGGATCATGACTATGTTGAGTGACCACCAAGATTTGCTAACCTCTGAAAACATACTGCACCTGAGCATCAGATATGTTTATTGGCAGACAAACTGTACAAGCCGCAATAAGAGTCAAATCAACCAATCAGGACAGCTGTCACTAAATTGTCCCTTTTTTTCTTTAGAATGTTGGCTTCCTCCAGTACCTTAGCACAAGGTAACCAACAACCCTAGCAACAACGATGTAACCCAAGAGTACGACAAAGTCAACCCAAAGAGGCAAGTGGACGTTTTGTTCAGCCAGGATGGCTTCAGAAGAAATATATGTTCCGTTGTTTTGACATTCGCTGTATACAGAATATTCCATCGTACACCTAAAATGCAAATACAAAAAATTATGGTGTAAAAACAATATTTATGTTCACTGCGAGCAAAATCTTTTTCAGTTTTTAAAGCTTACTTTACACAATATATACATCTAGAAGATGGGTTCAGGGTCCATACACTCACATCCACTTCAAATTCAGGGACTTTCAATGATTTTTTCATCAGATTTTAAGGACTTTTCAGGGCCAAAATGCCATTTTCCAGATATCATTTTATAATATATAATCTTTATATGACTTTTCTATGTATCATTTATCTCATCACTTTTGAAAATTGACATTGGTCTATCAATTTTGCAGGACTTTGCAGGACTCAATTTCATCTTCAAGGACCTTTCAAGGAGTGTGTGGACCCTTTAGGTTTCCATGACAGCATGACCGTAAAATTTGATGTCATTTTTGAAACAATTAATGGTCATTTGATACATGTTTGACATGTATATATCGGGTCTTCCTTTGTCATGGCAATAGTGACCCACTTTGAATTTACAAGATCAACCCTTTCACCACCATGGTTAGGCCCAAACCCATTGTTATAAATGGTGGGTATAGACTTCTTTACAAGAAATTGGGGTCAACAGGTCAAATATGGAGGTCACCCCTTTGTCCTCATGTCAAAAGCTAAAGGGGAATTTCACCAAGGCTGATTTTCACATATGTGCTAGTTTTGGGGTTGCTTATTCCGGAAAAGTCCGGTGGCAGCCATATTGTAAGAGACCCCCCTGGTGGATAAAAACACTGAATACTCACAGGAAAGGTCCATTGTCTGTGAACTCTATCAAGAGAAGACCGTTATAGGCAAAGTACAGATAAGACAGATACTGGGACCACTCCAGCCACCATGGAAACGTATCCACATAGAAACCGGCTAACATCAAACATGCAAGGATGTACACTCCAGTCATTGTCAGTGACTTTTCAAAATCCATCCATACTATTCCAATAGTCTGACCTATTGACTGGAAAATGCATATAAAGATATGTGGATAAGCAATGGTAACAAATGAATGATATATTGTATCTCTCTTTCTCTCTCTCTGTTCTACATCATTTACCATTATAATGAATATATATATATATATATTATATATATATATATATATATATATATATATATATATATATATATATATATATATATATGCACACAGATGTATATATATATATATATATATATATATATATATATACTTTTATATATATATATATATATATATATATATACATATATATATATATATATATATATATATATATATATATATATATATAAGCACTATGGAGTACTTTCAAAGCAAATTTTGTTTTAACATACATTGCATCCAAGCGAACGTAATATCAAATTTTTTGTTTTATTTCATGTGATGTGATTTTCACGCCATTCAATTACTATTTTTGTGCCATTTGAATCTTGCTTCCATTACATTGTGCAGTGTTTTATTTGTGTGACATTTCAATTTGGTGTTTTGTGTAATGCTGTTTTTATGTTAAGGTAGTCCCTGTAAGGTCTGCATTTCAAACCACCAGGTATTGACATTCTTTAGATGGTTTAGTAATATCTCAATCAGATTCACACTCACATCATACAGCACCAAGTCACAATCAAAACCACTCGACTAAATCCCCACCCTGAAAAAAGAGTGGTTCAACAACCGAGCTAAATTGTTTTAATTTTTGTGACTGTGACCTCTCCATACACTGTTGAGTTCAAGATTAAACTCTCCCGACAATGCATATCAATAATCATATGAACACTGTACATCTCAGTTTGTCACAGACAGACATGCATACAATAGATCACACACACACAATACAACTAGATTACGGAAAAATTTCAAGAGTACACTGATAGAGACTTACCTGGGAAGCGACGACATTCATTATAATAAGTGCCCAGAATGTAAAGAATGAAGACGCCGATGGATTCAGACCTGTTGCCCAGTACACGGTTATTGTAGAAACCGTAGGCAGAAATATCACTAGCGGCAGCTCACTGGTGATTTTTGCAAAATAATAGGCTGACAGTCTATACATTCCCGCAGATCTTTCTTTGTTAATGACAGTCTTTTCTGATGGAACTGAAGTGAAATGAACACATGTTGTAACCTTACATTGACAAGGTCAAAGTTGACTAAGATAAAAAGTCATTGACCCTGGACATCTGCTGCGGTTTACCCTTGACTTTCTTTTTAATCCATAATCAATAGAATCATCCCTTTGTTCATGCAAATAATCTGTATTCATTCAGGTGTCCTACTCATGCATACACTTATGTGGTATCAGGGCAAAACATTTACTTTCCACTCATAAGTTTGCTCATATGGTTTCAAAAACTGGATATTATATGCATGCTGTGCTCATCTTTTGACTGATTCAAAAAAGTTCTTAGCAAGTACTTACGAGGTTCAAGCTAAAGGGTGAGGAAATAGCAAACCAACAAACATAATACATCAAGATCATGAAGCGTCATCATTATACGATGGGATTTCTCGATTCATTAAAAGTACACACTAGCATGACATTCTTGTGAAAGAATTTTACACAATCAATGACAAAATAAAAATTTGTACTCACACACTAGCAAAGCCACCAAAGTTATCATGAAGGCCCAGTATGGCATGAAGAAGACGATCTGTAATGAAGAATGGTATCATTAAGATGAATCAGGAATCTATTCTGCAGAAGCAACGATTTTTACCACTTTTAACACAAAGTTGTGGTGAAATCCTGCTGTTTTCTATGACAAAGTCGGTCTTCTCAACTTGGAAATGGGGAGGGGATGTAATGGCGGATTACGTTTCAATGCAATGAATGTTGTACCACTGTTGGATTTTTATCAAAATGTTTTGTATACTTTCTTGACAGAGAAAGACTCTTCTAAACTGCCTGTCAAAGCTGCAATGTGATATAAAATTGTAACTGTTGACTATTACGAGTACATAATTTCCAGACAGAAATTACGACATAATGACGATACCTTGTAGAAAATGTTTGCAAAGTCTTCATCTCTTAAATTTCAAACACCTAGGACACTGTCACGTGATGTTTGCGAGATATAGCCAACATACACAAACAGCTAGCATTTCTGTTGTAATACTAGAGATATTGCTTTCGCTCTGAGTGAAATGAAAGTAATTGAGTAATTGTCTACTGTAAATATTGAGAAGTCTATATGGCCCAAAAAATTGTGCTGTTCCGAAAACCCTACCTACCCTATTTTTTACCTGTTCACCCTAGCCTTTTAGAGCTACGTGATCGTGGAAGTAAAACAGAAAGAGAGAGAAACCCCGCAAAATCATGGTTCGTTACCTCGCATTGGATTTTTGCTGAAACGAGGATGTTTTTTATGTTTTTATTCCTTTATATGCTATGATAGGTTTTTCTGGAAATGTTGTGGCCAGTGTTTGATCACCCTAAACTGCTGAAAAACGGGTATAAAAAATAAAAATATTTTGGAAAAAAATCCCTGCCTACCTCCCTACCCTATTTTTGAAAACCCTGTTATCGGAACAGCACTGTTTATTTTTTTGGACTAAAAGTCATGTTTAAACACATGTGCATAATTCAATCGCTTGTCTATATTTGTGTGTATTCCAGGAAAACATGTCCTTACCAAACCTAATCTAGAATAAATGGCTTCTTCTGAGTAATCTAATTGCCACCATATAAGGGAGATCACAATCGACGTCATTGCACACTCAATGTATCGGATTTTGCCCAGAAGGGTCCCCCTAGCTTGCTTGAAACTCCGCACAGTCAGCATGGAGTACTGGTCCCAGAACCCAGTGGGCCACTTCTTTTTCCGTTTCTCTGCCGTTTCCCCGTTATCCGGGATTTTGACTTTCACAGAGTCGATGTCATCAAATTCTTCAACTGTCGCCTTGGGAACTGGCCCGTTTGTGTTTTGAGTTCCTTCCAAAGGTTCCCAGGATGCTTTGGTGGCGTTTTCTAAGATGCGTTGTCTTTCTTGCTCAGTACCTTTCATTTTTTCCACTAGACAAAAAAAAACCATGTTACAATGATCAGTCACAATTTACGCTGCAACATTTTGCTGAACTTTGATGAGTCTCTCTCTCTCTCTCTCTCTCTCTCTCTCTCTCTCTCTCTCATGCTCATACAATATATAAACACACTTCAAAGTTACTGAAACTGCCAAATGTGAAATTTTAAGAGCAAAAGTAGTGGCACAGGTAATAACAGCAATGATAACATCCGTAATAACATACATTGCTTCCACATTTCAAAATCAAAACCGAGTCGCCGTCTTTTTTTATCTGAGCTTTCACAAATGGCTTTCTTGTTGCCACCGAGGTTATTTTTGTTTTGTTGTGTTTAGAACGACAATGATGACATCAAAATTACCTATGTTTTGGGATCATTGAATTCTAAATGAGTAAACTTACTGACAAAATCTGCAGGGTTGTAATGTGGTGTGCACGGTAAACCAATACTATCAAAATATCCCACCATGTTTTCTACTTTTCCAAAATATGCAGTCTGGAAAGAAAAAAAACATTGAGAAATGTGTAATGAAATAGGTACAGGATCAAGTATGTTTATGGTAAGCCATTCTACATGATCTTCTAAAACTTAAAGACTCAACTATTTTGGAAGAGATGGACAATTTGACATTACATAAAATTCAGCACAAACTCGATGACGAGATCCATTACTTCCTGTAAGTCCACGTTATCAATCACGAACTTCGGCTTTATGCTGTTTTTCACGATTTATCCAAGTAATTGCTTCAAATACTGTATGTAAATGGCACAGTTTTAATGATGAAATTGTTACGTGCAGAGAAAACGAACAAAAGGGTGAACTCAGCAGTTAACGTTTAAACAAAATTTATTACAAAAATAAAACTAATTGCTAAGTCAGGGATAGAGTACAAGCTTTAAAAGTGTACAGACTACTTATCTCAGCTGGGACGGCAAAGCTCCAGTCTCAGAGTTGTAACAGTCAGTCGGATGAATGAACAGTCCTTCGGCTTGCAGGCTTGTAGTTGCACAAAGTCCACAGTATAAATCCAGCGTTGGCAGTGAAGGTCTTGAAAAGTCTTGAGAATGACTACTGCTGGAGTTTAGTAACACACAAGAGACACGATCCCAAAAGTCTGACTGGAAGCTGTGCACGTCCCTTTTATAAAGGCATGTAAGAACAATCTAGAACTTTTATTGACATGCTAATTACTGTTCTAAAATTATCTCCCTTACACAACTAATCAACTTTCCAGAACATTCCAAACATGACTAATTGAATTCAAGGTTGTGAGGTCATCAAGGGCAGTGACCTTGAGAATGTTCTAGACTAATTGAACTCAGGTCATGATGAGTGTGGGGGAAATGACCTACATAACACACCCCCTCTTCAAAAAAAGAAAATTTTTCAAAGAAAAATCTTTCTTTTGCAAATGTAATCTTGAAAAGGATTTAAGTACTCAAAATTGTTTTACTCTAAAGTAAATTTCTTGAAAGTGAACAACAATAAACTCTAAATACGAGAGAGACAGTCTGCAATTAAATTGTCTCTGCCTTTGATATGTCTAATGTCAAGATTAAACTCCTGTAACATTAAACTCCATCTTAGCAATCTCTGATTTTTGCCTTTAAATTTCTGCAGAAAAACAAGAGGGTTGTGATCAATATAAACCACTATTGGCTGATTTGAAGAAGTAACATAAACTTCAAAATGCTGTAAAGCTAATATCAAAGATAAACACTCTTTTTCAATTGTAGAGTAGTTCTCTGAGATTTGTTAAATTTGTGTGAAAAGTAGCAAACAGGATGTCCCATGACTATCTTCTTGCAATTTGTTGTTGGAAAACTTGAAATGGCACTGAATTTGGCATAAAGTATGCACGGCAAAGTCCGGTTATTTTACTGAGTTCGATAAAGTCATTGTTCGGCAAATACTTGGCTTCCTCCTGGAGATATTCCGCTTTCGCAGGATTCAGTCCGTCTGGATGTTGTTCCACTGGATTACTGTCGCAACATCACGTCGTGATAGAGGACGTTTGTCCTCGTTGGAACATCTTGAAACAGGTTTTTATATTCGTGGAGCAGTCTTTCACCTGTTGTGTTGTTCTGGCTGGAGGTGTGCCAACTTTGTAGACTCCAGCTTCTCCAGGATTTCTGAGTTCTGAAGCTTGACCGAGCCCAGCTTTGAGTTTAGAGTATTTTCACTCAAGTCAGTTTCAGTATCACTATCTTCATAATGGTTTGAACTGACTGCACTGACAGGCTGAGTTATAGTAGGATTATCCCTATCCAAATATGGCTTAAGCATATTTATGTGACATAGCTGTTTTTGTTTTCGCCTGTCAGGTGTTATTATGATGTAATTTAAATCACTCAATTTCTTATCAATTAGGTATGGCCCAAAGTAACGAGCATTGAGTGGTTTGCCAGGAACCGGAAGTAGAACAAGAACTTTTTGACCTGGTTCAAACTTCCGTTTTGAGGTGTTTTTATCATATTTGGTTTTCATTGACTGCTGAGATGACTCAAGATTTTCTCTGGCTAATTCACATGCTTTAGAGAGTTTTGTACGAAAATCTGACACATATTGCAAAATATTCAGACAATCATCATCGTCTGATAGGAATTTCTCTTTAACGAGCTTAAGTGGGCCACGGACTGTATGTCCAAATACAAGCTCAAATGGGCTAAAACCAAGAGACTCCTGAATTGACTCTCTAACAGCAAAGAGCAAAAAATGAATTCCTTCATCCCACTGTTTCTCTGGTCAAAACAGTAGGTCCTAATCATGTTTTTCAAAGTTTGATGAAATCGCTCAAGAGCACCCTGACTTTCTGGATGATAGGCGGATGACCTATACTGTTTAATGCCTAGCTGATCCATTACTTGTTGAAAAATTCCAGACATAAAGTTGGAGCCTTGATCGGACTGGACACATTTAGGGAGGCCAAATAAAGTGAAAAATTTGACTAAAGCTCTCACTATAGTCTTTGTCTTTATATTTCTCAGTGGTATGGCTTCTGGGAACCGAGTTGATGTACACATAATTGTCAACATGTACTCATTTCCTGATCTTGTTTTTGGTAGGGCCCAACACAGTCTATTAGTATCCTACTAAATGGTTCTTGAAATGCAGGAATTGGCTGTAAAGGGGCCTTTGGAATGGTCTGATTTGGCTTTCCTACCATTTGACATGTGTGACAAGTTTTACAGAAATGTGCTACATCCTGCCTGAGATTAGGCCAATAAAAGTGACTGAGAATTTTATGATAAGTTTTCCTGACTCCTAAGTGACCAGCCCAGGGCGTTTCATGGGCCAGGCGCAATATTTCAGCACGGTAGGGCTTTGGAACCACAATTTGATGTTTTATAGCCCAATCATCATCAACCAAGACATCTGGAGGTCTCCATTTACGCATGAGAATACCAGATTTTGTATAATAGGAAACAGAGCTATCTGAAGTTTTACCTTCATCATCTACCTGTCAAACAAAGACAAAATATCTGGGTCTTTGTGTTGTTCTGCAATGAGATTTGATCTAGAAAATGTCTGACTTTGGTCAGCAGAAGTTTTACTGGAAGTTTCAAATCCACGAGGGATAACGGAATGATCCGTGTCAAACACCTGACTGAGAAAGGTGTCATTTAAGTCAACATCTGTGACATTATTTTGAGAGTATTTTGATTCTCGGAAGTTTTCTTTGACATGGCTCGAGTAATGGCACATGAAGGAAATAAATCGGGTATCTCTTGTTCAATTGGCTCTGGATCCTGATCTAAACTAGGATTATCAGTCACAAGTGGATTAGTAATGACCTTGTCCCCAGCAAGGTCGTTTCCAAGAAGAAGGTGAATCCCTTCAAAAGGCAAAAAAGGCCTAATACCTAAAGCCACAGGTCCAGAAACAAAGTCCGAAGACAAATAGACATTATGGAGAGGAACAGGAATGTAGTCATTACAATCTACCCCTTAATAAGAACTTTAGAACCTGAAAATGACTTTTCAGAAAACGGCAGGGTATCTGCCAACAAAAGAGACTGGGAAGCCCCGGTATCTCTTAAAATTTTGACAGGGGTAGCGGAAGAAAAATCACTAGAAAGTGATATAAAACCATTATGAATAAATGGCTCGAAAATACCCATAATGCTATCTTGAGAAGAATTGACCTTGACCTCATAATTGGGGATAAGAGGGGTTTAACCTCAGAAAATGTGTTGCACACATTATTAGACTCTAATTGAGTTGATGAAGAAATAAAGCCGGTGGGCTTAGATCCACTTTGACCACTTTGACCTTCACGTTTCTTTTCAATTTGAAACACTCTGACATTAAATGGCCGTCTTTCTTACAATAATTACAAGAAAGTGTACCAAACTGTTTGTCAGAAGGAGATTGAGACTTGGGATCTGATGATGTGGGAGTGTTACTTGAACTCTGTGACTGTTGTCATTTGATTTCCTACTGTCCTTTGAAAAATTCTTGGATGAAAGGACGAGTTAAATTTACCTGCATTGTTTCTGTATGAAAAGGACTGGGATGGTTTGCTGAGAATGAAGATTTGTGGGTCAATGAATAATCATCGGCCAAACGTGCAGCAACCTCCAATGTATCTGCCTTTTGTTCATTGATAAACGTCTTGATGTCACTCCGGATGCACCTTTTAAATTCCTCAATCAAAACAAGCTGTCGTAATTTGTCATAATTCTGACTGACCTTTTCAGAAGAACACCAACGATCAAACAGTTGTTCTTTTGTTCGAGCAAATTCAACGTAAGTTTGATCTTTCACCTTCTCACAATCCCTAAATTTCTGACGGTAAGCTTCAGGCACCAACTCATAACCCTTGAGAATTAATTCCTTCACAGAATCATAATCTGAAGCCTGCTCTACTGACAACTGAATGTAAATTTCTCTGGCTTTACCCACCAAAGCACTCTGCAAAAGCATAGACCAGGACTCCTTAGGCCAATTCAGACTCTGAGCAATTTTCTCAAAATGGAGAAATATTTATCAACATCCTTTTCTTGGAAAGGGGGAACTAACCTGAAATGCTTAGTGATGTCAAACTTGTCTGAAGGGAAGAATTTTCCTGACTGTCCAAGCTCTAAACGTTTTATTTCTACCTGTAATCGCTGTTCTTCTAATCGCAATTCTTTTTCTCTCTGTCTTTCTTCCATTTCTAATCTTTCCTGCCTTTCTTTTTCTTTCTGTCTTTCTTCCATTTGCAATTCTTTTTCTTTCATTTCCTTTTCTAATTCCAATTTCTTAAGCTCCAAATCTGCCTGTATTTCTAATTCTAATTTTTTGAGTTCGAAGGAAGACTCAGGCTCATAATCTTTTAAGGCAGACTCCTCAAAATGGCCAGAATTAACTAAATGTTTGCAATCTTGAACTGTATTTCCCGCTTGCGCATAGATCTTTTGACATCTACTTTAAGGAATTTGCCAGTGCTATGAGGTTGTCTTTTCTGAGGGAATAAATGTGTCCTGATCAAGGTCATCCATAAATTCGTCTGGCTTGAATTCCGCCATGATTAAATTTCGCTGAGTTCACAGTGTAAAGTAGTTTTGAAAAGGTAGGCAAAATGTTGTCAAACGGCTCAAAATATTCGTATCCCGGACAAGCCCCCAATTTTGTTACGTGCAGAGAAAACGAACAAAGGGTGAACTCAGCAGTTAACGTTTAAACAAAATTTATTACAAAAATAAAACTAATTGCTAAGTCAGGGATAGAGTACAAGCTTTAAAAGTGTACAGACTACTTATCTCAGCTGGGACGGCAAAGCTCCAGTCTCAGAGTTGTAACAGTCAGTCGGATGAATGAACAGTCCTTCGGCTTGCAGGCTTGTAGTTGCACAAAGTCCACAGTATAAATCCAGCGTTGGCAGTGAAGGTCTTGAAAAGTCTTGAGAATGACTACTGCTGGAGTTTAGTAACACACAAGAGACACGATCCCAAAAGTCTGACTGGAAGCTGTGCACGTCCCTTTTATAAAGGCATGTAAGAACAATCTAGAACTTTTATTGACATGCTAATTACTGTTCTAAAATTATCTCCCTTACACAACTAATCAACTTTCCAGAACATTCCAAACATGACTAATTGAATTCAAGGTTGTGAGGTCATCAAGGGCAGTGACCTTGAGAATGTTCTAGACTAATTGAACTCAGGTCATGATGAGTGTGGGGGAAATGACCTACATAACAAATAAACATTACAGTTTGTAAAGTGCATACATTGTATATCAGTGACAATTGCTCTCATAGGTTTGTAGATTCTATCATTGAAGAGACAGTTGTTGTCTCACAAAACAACAGTAAAAATTTGTTCATAAATTTTTTTATGTCAGTTTCATGTGTTGCAAGGCTGGATACTGAGAAATTTCTGCAAATTGATAATGATTCAGATGTTCTCCACAACAGAACACATTTCAATGCGTCAAGTGAACATGTGTCCGGCGACTGCATACAGAAGAGCGCCCTCTTCACCAAGAACCATCCAAAGCCTACTTCAGAAAATGCAGATGTTACTCTATTTCAACAAGAAGTCTGATAATGTTACAAAAACAATTAAAATACATAAAATGATGGGCCTACATTTCTAAACATACAGACGCCACTGACTCACTATATAAGCTCTTATGGTATTTATATACATACCAAATATGAGCTCAAAATTACAACACACACTCACCACCTAAGAAAAGCATCAAAACACCTCAGCCAATATTTCAAATTTCACCTGCACAGCTGTAGAAGCTTACCAGAGCTCTTTCCGATTATGATGCCAGCTAAATGTATGAAAGGGCATCAGTATACTGATTTTAAGATTTGCAATTTAATATGCCATCTCTAAATATATGCTGAATACACAATTTGAGCTTTTCCAGATTGTCAATGATTATTGGTTAACTAATAATTTGAAAATCTATATGAACACAAAACTGTTTACTTTCAAATCAATTTAACCCTTTGAACCCCACATCCATGTGTGTAGGTCTATCCATCCTATTGATTACAGCAGGGTGTACCAAAGTTTGGTGGCATAAAGGTTTAACCCTTTGCACCCTGACCCCCTGGTACTCTATGACGTCATCGGACATTTATGTCCGAGCCGGGTTCAAAGGGTTAACTACCTAATCCCCCCCTAGTTCTTGTGTCACCCTCACAAAATCTCACCTGTCCCTCTTGTAGTAGCAACACTTTATCAAACAGGTGGAACAGTTGGCTGGATGGTTGATGAATGGACGCAATGACTGTCTTGTTTGATTTGACGGCGTACTGCTTCAGTGATGAAACCAGAGTGAATGCGATACTTGAATCAAGGCCGGTTGTTGGTTCCTAAACAAAGAGGAAGAAATCATGTTATCTTGTAAACAAAGGACATCCGAAAGCAATGGGAAAGAATAAAAAGAGTTTCGGTTTGCTGAAAATGCTCATGTGACCAAAATGGAAACTGTTTACGACCATTTGCTATTTCACTTTCTGTCAGTCTATGTCCTTTGTTCTGAGAACAAAAATGTTTGTGCTTTTAAATATTAATCCATTTACAAAAGAGGATTTTTGATGGCTCATCAAACCAGTCAAGTTAAAGTCTCCATTTCAGCCTATGGTCAGATTTCAAGAAGGAAAACGAAAGTTATTTTTAAAAAGAATAGGGTGGTCAAATTAATTATACAGTTATCAAATTGTCAGGTGTTTAGTCTTTCTTGGTGCAATGGTAATTAATTTCAAGGGATGAAACAAATCAATACACAAAAGAGAGTTTAAATATTGGTGTAACATTGTCACCATGATGATGTACGATAAACCTGCAATTTGAAAAATATTTCTAAACTCTGTTATTTTGTCATAAAATGTGAATACAGGCACAATGTGCAAATTTGTTATATGTACAAAGACGGATAATAGGCACATGAAGACGGTTTTATTCAACTGGTTGCATTTTCCAAATATTCAGATGATACCTTCAACCTGGATATCAATTTGTTGCTAAATGATGGGATTTTCAAATATCAAATGATTGCGTAGTTGAAAAAGGAAATTTTTGATATTTCTAATCTAGTCCAGTGGCTAATGGTTGTGAATCAAATTTGTCATTTTTTCCCTCCCCTCTCATAAATGGAACATCCCATATGACTTACATCCAATAGCAGCAAACCAGGGTCTGTAAGCAGCTCACAACCAATGTTTGCTCGTTTCTTCTCTCCTCCTGATAGGCCTTTATTAGCTGTACTGCCAATCACTGCAATGCGAATTCGACATCAATTTAAGTCTTTACTGATGTATTTCACCATCACACTCATCACAAAACGCGAAAATATTCAAAGGAAGAAAAAATTGAAGTTTGGAAAAAACTTACAGGTGTCGAGACATTTTCTCAGGTCTAAGGCATCCACCACATTATCAAGTTTTCTGAGCTTTTCTTCCTTTGAGATTGATCCAGGCAAACACAACATGGCAGCAAACTAAATAAGGAACAAACAATACATGCATATATACAATCAACTTAACCTCTTTATGTTTGGTTGAAAACACTCATAGAGTTTGTGTATGACAATTGCTTTCTTGTACAAAATACTTCAAATTGATGTTTCTTGAAATTTGACAACAACCATCAGTCAGTTTTCTGCCAAATAAAAAGTAAGGCTCCTAAACAATGATAAATGATAAAGTTCATTTACTGTGATCATACATGAGCCTACAGGGACACCACTGGTACAAGGGGAAGTTCATGGCAAAAATATTAACCATTGGAATGAAATGTCAACACTGAGGGCGGCCTAACATTTACAAGAAGGCAAACTGTCTCTCCTGGAACATTGCTATCACATTTTTAATCTCATGATGTGGTTGGAACAACACACCCCCTAGTACAAGAAAGTGAATATTACCAACCTTCAAAGTGTCAAATAATGAAAGATTGTCGAAGAATATGTCGTCTTGAAGTACATAACTGATACTGCGTCGAAGTCTCTTGCTCAGTGGCTGACCATTCAACGTCACTGACCCAGATTCTATGTCCGTATTTCTGCCGGCTAGAATGTTGAGTAATGTAGTCTTACCAGAACCTGAAATGTTTAATAATGTACATTTCAAATATGCAAGATTTAACTCAAAATGCAGACACTGAGACATGCAGATTAAAATTCTTGGAAAAACAGAAAGAGGGAATGTCATATAAGATAAAGGAAGAGAAAATTTGGAAACCAGAGACACCCGAACTGAATAAGAATCTGAAACAAATAATGGTCATGATAATGCCTTGAAATATTTACAGTAAAAATTTCTTTTTCTTTGATATGCAGCATAACAATGGTCTTCTTCTTCCATACAAGTGATATATAATTTCTACAAAAGCACCTAAACTCCGAAAGGCTGAAGATAAAGAATAAGAAGGGTTGGTTGGACGTGGTGGTGGGATGTTCATTGCGTAAGCCCTGTCAGTAAACATTTTTAATCCATGATAGCATTACTGCTGGTACCATTAATCCATCAGATCTTACTCAATATTACAACACTGTTATATCAAATGCAAGGTCAACTTCTCTGTTGTCATGGAGACATGTTTCGGCCAGAAATGCTAAGTCATGCACATCAAACTTGACCATTAAAAAGTTCATCACACTTACCTGAAGGTCCTATCAATGCTAGAATTTGTCCCGGTTTGGCAATGCCGCTCACAGTTTTCAGGATTTGTTTCCCGTCTATCTTCAGTGAGATGTTTTTGAAGACAAGTTCAATGCCGGAGAAAGGCAGGAGTTCGTCTGCTTCCAACAGAACCATGGTGGCATCTACAACAGAGGTGAAAGGTCAAAAGACTTTAAACCATATCACTTGTCTAAATTGTTGCTGGAAGTACGACAGAAACCAGAGAGACAATCTCTCTTTGGAGAAATTGAAAATGCAGGTTACTTTCATGTATGGTTTAGACAGGCAACTAAGTCATAAGAATTTAATCCATCAAACTTGACCTTGACTTTGTATTCTGGAGTACTGTATATGATTTTACTGTTCTGATCACGACTGTATAGTAGCATGCAGTGTTATACTGACATATGCATAATATGTATCAAACTATTTTGATAGGCAGTATTCTGTTCACTGGGCAATAATCTACCTTACTAAGCGATAATCTGTTTACTTACGCAGTAATGTACCCCCTCCTAACCCATAATGGATGAAAAGAAAACTTTGCACAACATAATGTATAAGGTGAAGCCAAGTATATTATGGAGTACAAGGTTGCTTGGGACCATTAGAGGCTGGGAGGGGTACATTATTGCTATTATTTTATAGTTTGGGCAATGCCAGGGACTTTGTAGATGTAGAAAACATCTTCGGCAAATACTGGATAATCAGATGCATTATCAGTGATAATCTGGTGAGATGACATCAAAGAATTCACTCAAAGCTGTAATATAGGCAATAATCTATTTTACTTGACGATAATCTGTTTAAGTAATATTCTAGCTTTGTTTGTGCATTTGTTTGTTTTCTGACCTTTATTTTTCATTGTAATTTTTTTCTAGGTAGTCTACTTGTCACTGTGCAGTGCTCAAATCATAACTTTATGCTATGTGAGCTTAAAATAAAACATCTGGGTGGAGACAATATCGATAGATTAAGAATTATGTCATGGGATGACTACAGCAAGCAATAACAAAATTTGATGCCCTAGATAACCAAATCACCGATCCCAGTAGATTACAATAAATCAATCTGAAGACATCACATGGCCAGTGCAACCTTCTAGAAACTTTTGTTCCTTCAGTATGCTGTGAGTTGTCAGGGACCCCCCCCTTGGTTATAGTTTGTAGCTTTGCAGCATCGTTGAGTCATGAAGGCACAACAGTGGTATCTCATTACTATTTTCTGTGGACAGGTATGGGTTCTGAAGACTCAAGCAAATTTAACACATTATAGCCTTTCATGGTACTTTTTTTCTCAAAATGCAATTGTATCCTATAGGAAACCATATTAATGTATGGTGCAATTGTGTTCTATGGGAAACCAGATTGATATATGGGGCATCTGTCTTATATGGGAAACCAGATTTCTGTAGGGCATGATTGGGTTCTAGAGAAACCAGATTTACATATGGATGATTATGTTCTATTGGCAAAAGTGGATGTTTCCACAAGACAAGGACCAACTGCTGAACTTCAAAACCATGGTGGCTGTTGATACCATTGTAGATCTGTCGAATAAACTGTTTCACAGACTTGGATAATACAGGCCTGTTACTTACTGTGTCAATACACTGACAAGTGTATCTACAATCTGCATCCGGCGACACTTAAGATACATGCTCACTCTGTTCGTTCTCAAAGGTCACTTTTTATTCACCATGGTTACGAGACTTGCATCTGTTGACTCTGGGTTATACAGTTATCCATCCAAAACATCAAAATCATCCAAAAATATCAAAAAGTGCCACTATAAAATTTTCAAAGTGGTTTTGGCACATAACAAATTGGTATTGGACAAGCGGTGAGCCATTAGATCAACCACAGACACTTGAATTTCAAGAGTCTAAAATGGACAAACATGATTCACCTGAATTACTTCTAATGGGTATATGTATACATTGTATGGCAAATGAGAGCTGAACAGCTGTGTCATTACCCAAATACAAAGGTGCATAAATATATACCATCAAGTATGTGTTGAGGGCTGCCTTGGAGTTATTTTCATGAATTTAACTGTCAAACTAAAATTAGTTTATGTTAATATACATACTGAGGGATGTGTATACAAGTATTTTTAACCAAGGACTGGCAGTGGATGAAGAGGTTTGAACAAGACAGATAATCGATGGCTGCCCAACTCAGTTTTTATATCTGCGTTTATGTAATGTGAATTTGACAGTGATCATGTTGTCATCTGCCATATACACACTGTACGGTACTCTGTTTCATTTGTGCTATGAAAAATTTTTTTAACTGACCGAGTGCATCCTTTGCGGTATTTTTGTTATTACTTTTGTTTTCAAAACACCTTATATTAGCGGCAACAATTTGGCTGAGTTTTGACCATTTTTGTGCTTTATCAACAATTTTTCTTCCAATTTATGGCAAGTGCCGAACACTAACTTGGACGCACTTCTGGATAGCCTGTGCACTACAAATACAGAAAGTGAGACATTCTTGCAACCGTCCACTGGGTCTCTCGAAACTGTTCAACAGTGAGCAAGCAGATGCAGCTACAGAATGCAAATTGCATATCAACACATGGGGTGAGGGCACCTAGAAACAGCAAATGTTACTGAACGGGCAGTTTCGTATGGCTTATTCAGCTCATGCATAATTCTGTTGTTCTCAATGGTAGATGTATTATGATATAAGGTTACTCATAAAATTCTAGTATTTTGAGAATAACCGTAAAATTTTCGTCCAATTTTACCACAAAAAGTCCAAATTAGAGCAGACTGGGAATGCGTATAGCGATTGAGTCTGCTAAGTACACAGAATGAAACTTAAACCCGTGCAGTGCAGTGCACGTTGTAGAAAGTGCAGTTCACTTGAATTCATAGATTTTGGACTGACCATTATTCGCTATGCTACGTACTTAAATGTTTAAATGCATATATGTAAAAAGTATAAATCTTCTCTTGTTTTTCTTTGTATTGACGTAAAGGTATTATAGGGTCAAAGGTCAGATAGTATCCAATAAGACCCATAGTTATTGTACTCTGCATCAAAGTCATTGGACTCAAGGTCCTCTGATACCGAAACTTACAGTATAATGAAACTTGAGGTTTCAGGCACAGGTGTATAATAATGCTTTTTACTGACTTGACAAGTGTGGAAGTGATAGGCCTGGCAGGAAATGGGTTCATGTAAACTCAGTAAAGCAAAATCAGCTCATTTCTCACCAAAGGAAAACAGCCACCACTTTTCATAGAACAGACAATGACTTTTCTTTCAATAGGGGAACAGCCAATAGGTGAAATTATGCATGGCTCGGGCACAATTCATCGCGTCTACGTCTGTGACCTACACTCTAAAAATAAATGACATTGAAAGGTGTACAAGCACAATGTTGACCCTATGAACACTAATCAAGACAACCTCTGCACAATTGCCACAGCTAGAGGTCAACTTCTCAGGTTTAAACCCCTATATACAGGAGTAATTCTGGTGAGTTACCAACAAGAACAATCACATCTTGTCATCTGAAGGGAACACAGTACATAGATTAATTTACAAAAAAACTATCACAAATACATGACAATAATTTCAATATAAAATTCAATACCAATGTATCTGAATCAATAAGTTTTCAAAGTTCACAACAGCTACAGCGGAAAATGCTAGCATCAAAGGTAATTCTGGTTAATTTTCATCTTTAACCCTTTCATAGTTTGTCCCAAACTCACTGTTGTCAATGGTGATTGTGGACCTGTTAACAGGGAATTGGAGTGAAAATTGTGACCCTTTCCACAGCTTTAACCTATTCATTCTCAACATAAAATTCTATGCACCAAAAAGATAGCTGGGACATCGTACAGCTATGACATAAATGTAAACAATCCCTGCGTGTAAAGTTAGAATAAATGACCAACTTTAGTTTGAAACTGTTGCAGTTTTTAAACGTGCAAATAACTATTCTGCTGCTGTGAGACTCTGCATCTAACGACAGAAGTATAGAACATTACAAAAACCCAAAAATAATAATTCAGAGGACAACAATTTTGCAATGCAAAGCAACTCTTCTAGACTGTTGACAGTTTCAGCCATTTTTCGTTGCTGCATGTTTGTGCATACTTTCACAAAAAGAACCATTAACAGCTACTAAAGTTTGCAAATTTGCACATTATTTTGTTGTGAAAATTAAAGTATTTCTTATATTTCAACATACTTGACCGAACATTATTTCAACCTAAGTACTTCTACCATATATTTCAACATACCTCTACCATATATTTCAACATACTACCTTATATTTCAACATATTTCTACCATATATTTCAACATACTTCTACCATATATTTCAACATACTTCTACCATATATTTCAACATACTTCTACCGTATATTTCAACATACTTCTACCTTATATTTCAACGTACTTCTACCATATATTTTAGCATACTTCTACCTTATATTTCAACATACATATACTTTGGAGAGAAGGTGTTAGGAAAAGATATATTTGTTTTCCAGAACAAAAATGATATATAGCAATATCATCAACAGTTACATTTATTGTCTCGTTAAGTGGCCACACTTCACTGTAATTATATTTCACATTGGCACAAATGGTAATGTATATAAAATGGTTATGACCTAAATTTCCTTTCGACCTAACAATAGATCACATCAGAGTCCTTAGGATCAATGCTCTAAGTTAACGTGATTATTGTGGGTGCATGAACCCCAGTGGGGATAGAGTGGGGTGACTTCTGACAAATGTTAATAACTTGTGAAAAGGTACACCAAGTACAGAGAGTGAACTAGTTGGTACTTGAACCATGGATGTGGATATACATCCATGGTTGAACAGAACACATGATGGACAGGATTGTCTGAGTTCTCTGTTCTATTAATGACAAAGGGAATTACCAAAAGATAGCCTTCAAAGTGTTGAACATACATAAACATGTGACGCTGAGCACAATCGTGTTATACACTGTATAATACAGTTATGTTTCACGTCATTACAAACGACTAAAGTACTGAGTAATGAAACAGTGCAAGACGGCCATTTTAGGATGATATATTGCATTCAAGGAGTACGGCTGGTGCGTTGAGCGCGGGTCGTGTTGACCTAGAATGGAGTCCATAGCAAATGCATCTCGTTTGATTACAAATGACGAAAGGCGCGAAGCCTGACATACCCAGGTGTTTTTCGTCCTATACTTTACCTTTTGCATATGAACACAGTCATATGGCATTTCACGGTTCGTGCACTCTCTCTCTCTCCCTCTCTCTCTCTCTCTCTCTCTCTCTCTCTCTCTCTCTGCATGGTGTGCTTTTACGACCACATTATCATCCTTGTGCGAACAGTTGCTAACCACATTTCAGGCCACATTTAGTGTGCGGTACACTTGACAATGTAGAGCTAAAAAATAATGCCAGGGAATTATGCAATGCCGGACATAACACCTGTGACCGGGAGATCTGCTGATGATCTGGCATAGTCCTGTTGTGGTAGAGGGACTGTTGGGTCAACAGATATCGTTGAGTCGTTCTGCTGACAAACCCAAAAATTTGCCGTTCTTAGATGGACATGTGTTTCGAACTCACCAAAACAGGATGATTAACGTCCGGCGTCTTCAATGTAGATACACAGATCTGAAGCTCACTCACACGTTTCAGGGTTTGATGGGACAGAGGCTGAGTGGAAGGTATGAATTAGTCAATTACGCGAAGAGAAGTGGCGCCGATCGCGATCGACAGTGAGTCGAGTGGTAGACGGCGTTCACAGCAACAGACAGAAAGCACCAAACGGTTCAGGTCCCGTCGTCGACAGCTATCTGCCGGGTTTTCTGTAACAAAACACGATTATAAAATTCAGATCGGGTTTGCATTGAGGTTGTGCAATACAGGCCGGGCGGTAGATGGTGGGAAAGTCGTCGTTAATGAGTTGTGTGACCTAACGAAAGATCAGGTGATCTAAGTTACACATTGACATACTCGCTCAAACACATCGATGATGATCAAGAACAGGAAACACAGCACATCCACTTGAGCACAAGATGATATTGATCTACCGATTGAACTTACCCTTACAGCACTTTGCCGAATGTTCCAACCCACGGAAATAGGTGGCTTATTTTGCTGAGTAGGCCACGATGGGAGACATGCTTCCGTAACTACCAGATGTCTTGATATGTCATGAACACAGTGCAGGCGCAGGCCCTCGCGCTCGTCCGATTCGTCCGGCCTAATTACGTCATTGACCGGTATCCAAATACGAGAGTTCAGCACGGTTCGACGACCTTTCCACTATTATTAGCATACAGTAATTGCACAATAGTGTCCCTAGGAACCAGCAAATTGCCTTCCTCAAACCTCCTTAAGCGACTATAAAATTTAGCGACCTTTTTAACCAATCAGAGTTTGTAAAATCCGATGTACAGATGGGTCGGTCTTTTACGCTATTGTATTACGGTAGAGTGGGGAAGACCGCAGAAAATAAAGACAAACGACAGCGTAAAAGACACAGGCGCTCCTTAGCTGGGTAGTCTGCTAAGTATATTGATTTTCGGATCGATCTATTGATCCCGTAGTCGATATGCCGCCACTGCAACCTAGTATTTAGGTTGCAGTGGCGGGCATATCGACTACAGGATCAATAGATCGATCCGAAAAACGATCTACTTAGCAGACGACCCAGCTAAGGAGCGCCTGTGGTAAAAGACCGATCAATCTTATCATCGGATTTTAATAAGATTGGCAGGGAACGTGTCTCTCATCCGATAATTTGTGTCCCCGAGTTTGGACTGTTTGTTGACATTGTAACTTTTCATTGCCTGTGAGCTAGACTTCGGTGACACAGCATCCTTAAATTGCAATCTCTCTCTCTCTCTCTCTCCCCTCTCTCTCTCTCTCTCTCTCTCTCTCTCTCTCTCTCTCTCTCTATATATATATATATATATATATATATATATATATTATAGGCCTATATATATATATATATATATATATATATATATATATATATATATATATATATATATATATATATATATATATATATATATATATATATATACAGAAGAAATGAAAGGATTCTATATGACAAAATGTTTAAGCAATAATGGACCCCTCCCGGCCCATAATGGACGAAAGCAAACTTTGCACGACATAATGTATGAGGCGAAGCCGAGTTCATTATGAAGTGCAAAGTTTGCTTGAGTCCATTATGGGCCGGGGGGGTCCATTATTGCTATTATTTATAGTTTTGGCAATGCCAGTGAATTTGTAGTTGTAGAAAACGAATAAAAAAGGAAATTTAAACTGAGTTTGAATCCAGTGAGCGTCGTCCGTCATGATCAGCCCGGACTCTGTTACACGCGCTCCACACTGCACTGCACTGAACACGCACGTTCAACACAAAAAAATGAGCTGCACTTTCACGGTTCAATTTGGAATTAAAAACGATGTATTTTCGAAGGAAATGAAAATTAATTGCATCCCTACCGTCTATATCGAACTTGAAACATCACCTTTAAATATCATGTGATTCAAAAAGCCGACACGGTGAAATGCCAGACATGAAGAAAACGGAATGTTCATGCATCGACATCAGCATGATCAGCGAGCTGCATGATATTTACTAATAATGGCTAACTCTACAGAGCTTGCAAGCGCACTGGGAAAAAAAACAACAATTCGTGAATATGGGAGATGGAAAGGGTGAGGACGATGTTTGGCATGAGCCTGGGGATGATGATGATGGTGATGATCATGATGTGGTTTTCAATGTTTCAGATAGTGAGAGTGATACAGACTATATTTACTCTTACAATAGTGACAATGATAGTGATACCATACCATACCAGAAGTGACATAACAGATGACACGGTCGGGTAGGAAATACGGCCGGTATCATTGTATGTTAAACAGTGTAAGTTTGATTATTTAGGGAAAATAACATGGTGTCTGGTAATGGCATGCATATATCTGCATCAAAATCAAAATATTTTTCAAGGCCATAGTAAAAGTGAGGATAGTGGGGAGGGTCGAATTTGGCAAAGGCGGAGGGTCACATTTGAGAGAAAAAGGGAATTGAAGGGGACAATATTCCAAAATGCGGACATTCTCTGATTTCTCCGGGCTTATTCGATATTCCTCCGACCACGGATGTAAAAAAGAGCGTCTCCGTGCTCAGACCGAGCAACGCAGGGACAGACCTTGAGAAAATCTAGCTTTTTGATTTGTTTCGATAATAAATTTTTCAAAATCAATGTTTGACATCGTCATCTAGGCCTGTTCTGCTCACTCTTAGCAGTCGACTATATAGTAGTAGCTGTTAAATTCATGCTACAACCAAACGATGCAGTGTCACAGAAAATATTTGTTTAAAAAATAATATATTTTAGTTTTGCTATATGTCGCATACAACTGATATATTATTTCACTTCAATCCAGTCCAATGATCACGTTCATGAGAATTTGTGAGAATCAAACCTTTATGGTGCAAAGTTTCATAGACTCTCTAAGATCTATGGTGCAAATCAACATTTTCTGACTTCTACAGTGCAGCAGAGAATCGGAAAGTAATTTCGTTTTTGCTTTTTTGTATGGTTCCTGTCGGAACAGGATCATAAATATATATGTCTGCGTCTTACTTTGAGACGTTACTTTTCGATTAAACGATAGAGACTTTCGGTCTGAAGAATAAAGCAAAGTGCAATTTCGGTCATATGAAAAAAAAAAGCGTGCTTTCCTAGGACCGCGCTCGATTCTGATGGTGGTTACCGAACGTTTGGTATGCAATGTCTGATTTCTTTGCACCAAAGGTGCGAAATGGCTTGAATAAATTTCTGTAGACAGCGATGAAGCTAATGAAAAACTTAAAGTGACCCGTGTCTGATTAGGCGGAGTTAATCTTATCAGAAAACCTGTGTTTCTGGACCGCCGATTTCTCGCAGAACTTTGGTAGTATATGTTACCTCATATTGAAATTTCTCTCATTTAGGTAGCCGTCAGTTATTATGAGGAAGGGTGGATCGGAAGAGGGGGGGGGGGTCACATTTTACAAACTCAGGGTTGGGTCATATTTTACATTGCTAAGTTTTTGATGAATGCAAAGTCTGAATGAGTTGTGCTAAGAAACTTTACAACAATCCTATGAGAATTGAAATAGTGGTCACTGCGTGTAATGTCAATTAACTCAGGGCTCGAAATTAACCTTTTTCCCTGGTAGTCCACTTGGGCTACCATTTCTGAAGTTGGTAGTCCAGTGACAATGACTGGTAGCCCATGCGTTTTTCAGTTTAGGGATATTATTTTCCTTAACTAGGCAAGAAAAGACCTATTTTAAAGATTCTGCTCATGAAGTGAATTTTCTTGTCATTTGATGTGAATACTTGCACACCGTTAATGCCCGAAAGGAACCAGTAATACGGTATGAATTGGACAGCAATGACACTCAAAAGTTTGGTGACCTATTGACATCCCGTTTCATACTCAGAATTGTATGCAAATTTCGATAGCCACCATGGCAACGGCTTCCTCTCAGCGATGAGACATACACTTTTAAGCACAGCAAGGCTAAAAATAGAGCATGCCTGGGCTTTCTGTGCAGGGGAGGAGACAATAATTTCCGTGTAACTGTGATTGATACATTATGATCTAAGATGTAGTGAAATTGCATTTTCATAGGCCATCATTTCCTGTGCCTTTCAACGAAATACATCAGTTCACAGGTTCACATATTGAAACTTTGTTGCAAAATTCCACCGCACGGTCGTCTTTGCAATTTGCATAACAAAGTTTAGTCTGGCCTTTCTGTGTCAAGATAGCTAGCTAGCTGGGTTTGACCACAGGGGAAATCAATCTCCGATGATGACGATGATGATGATTAAATATTTAAAAATGAAGATAAATAAACATATATTTGGACTCAGTAAATTTGTTGTTATTGTTGTTGTTATTGTTGTTGTCGTTGTTGATACTATTTGCAGAAAAGAACAAAGTATGCGCTGCAAATTTCAACACAGCACTATAGGCCTACATGTGCGTCGCAAATTCAATACAGCCTAACTATACATGTGCGTTGCAAATTCAATACAGCCTAACTATACATGTGCGTTGCTGCCTAACTATACATGTGCGTTGCAAATTCAATACAGCCTAACATTACCCAAGGGGTGTCACTTCATTGCCACACACTTTTTTTCGATCGCCAAAAATGCACCTAGCATGCATCGAAATCGGTAAAATTCGACGTAGGGTCAAAGCACATTAGTCCTTCTCAATAATACTCCAACATTTTTACCTCTTACCCATGAAAAGTCGAGAAATCAGCAAGTTTTTCAGCGTATCTGGACGTCTCTTACATTTCAGATTTAAAAGGCGCGGCAGTGTATTGAGTCACGTGGGCGCTTTTCAAATCGAACCAATAGCAGAGCTGAATGGGCCCAGCGTGAAAACCCGGAGGCAACGTAAGTTTCTCACATCTTTGGAAAGAACGATCTCTTGCTGCGGGTGAACTGGAACTGTTAAAGTTACCAGAATTTCGTATGCAGACGCACGCAGACAGTGTCACCCATAGTCTTCCAAAGACGTGAGAAACTTACGTTACTGCCGGGTTTTCACGCTGGGCCCATTCGTTCAGTACGGGCTCTGACCCTACATCGAATTTTACCGCTCTCGATGCTTGCTGGGTGCATTTTGGCGAGCTCTGCTATTGGTTCGATTTGAAAAGCGCCCACGTGACTCAATACCCCGCCGCGCCTTTTAAATCTGAAATGTAAGAGACGTCCAGATACGCTGAAAAACTTGCTGATTTCTCGACTTTTCATCGGTAAGAGGTAAAAATGTTGGAGTATTATTGAGAAGGACTAATGTGCTTTGACCCTACGTCGAATTTTACCGATTTCGATGCATGCTAGGTGCATTTTTGGCGATCGAAAAAAAGTGTGTGGCAATGAAGTGACACCCCTTGGGTAATGTTAGGCTGTATTGAATTTGCAACGCACATGTATAGTTAGGCAGCAACGCACATGTATAGTTAGGCTGTATTGAATTTGCAACGCACATGTACGTATGTATAGTTAGGCTGTGTTGAATTTGCGACGCACATGTAGGCCTATAGTTAGGCTGTGTTGAAATTTGCAGCGCATACTTTGTTCTTTTCTGCAAATAGTATCAACAACGACAACAACAATAACAACAACAATAACAACAAATTTACTGAGTCCAAATATATGTTTATTTATCTTCATTTTTGGCCCACGCGGTGGGCGTAGCCCACCTAAGTGGGCCATTGTCATAGGGTGGCGTTTGTTAGTCTGTATGTGTGTCTGTAATATGTATGTGTGTGTGTGTGTTATGGATTTGTTTCGTCGATATCTCTCAAACTCATTCATCAAATGTCATAAAATTAGGTACACAGAATCTTTAGGATGGGAACTAGATCGGATTAGGTTTTTGGGTTTGTTGGTTGCATAGTTGAGCAGAAATTAATTTTGAAGTAATATTTTGACTTATTTTTGCTCATTTTTGCTCATTTACATAGCAAGGGGAGGATGCACTAAATTATAAGCGGTGGGCTACAGAACATTGAACAAAAAAAATAAATTTGTATATTTAATTGATTGAAAGTATTTTGTTTTTCTAAATTTGTGCAAGTTATGATATTAAAAGACAACAGTGATGCCAAAACACAAATACATCGTTTAGGAAGAAATCAAGATGCTGCATTTTTTAATAGAGGAACAAATCTATCATATTAGCTGATATGATATTGAGGCAAAGTATAGGCATTTAATAGGCATAAACTCTGCACCACTTGTTGCAAACCTATTGTATTCATATGAGGCTGAGTTGATGTAGTTTCTGCACAAAATTGGATGTAAAAGGATTGCCAAGCATTATAAAGTCATAAATGATCTAATAAATTTAAACAAACCTATAATACAGCAAATTATCTTGTGTATGTATACCTAGATGACTCAAAATCATAGAAACAACTGAAACTGTGGATCAGCAACTTGTATCAAAAATAAATAGAGGTTCAAGATTACCACATGTGTATTGTTACGGCCTGGAAATTATCTATCTGAAATAGTACCTTGATTATTGAACCTGTTATATTATCTATGTGTAATATCGATATGGTTGAATATTAACATGTACTTTTCCAGAAATTTATTTTGCCCTGATATTTATATTAAGTAGTAATTAATATGTGGATGCAATATTTCTGTGCATTAATTGAGAAATGTGAATGAAATGTATATGTATGGTTGTGTTCACTATAGAATCATGAATGTGAGTATAAACAAACGATTTTGTACATGTGGGTTCACAATTCCATATTCTGGCAGGTGAGGAAAATTGATTCAGGAGTATTGTCGTCTTAATTTCGCCAATTTTCAGAACTTTTTAATCATTGACACACATATACCAAAAGTTGAATACTTCTTTTTGTTCTAATGTTTTCCTTTACATGGTGTAATGAAAGCACAATCATTAGGAGAGACTATTGTACAGCAGGACAAAGATGTAATTTAAGGTATACAGCATCTTCTTCAAATAGCTGAAAAGTTGAAAAGAAAATGGAAGGAAGTGTAGGGATTAGGGAAAAGTGATTGCAAAAGAAGTCGATGAAGACTCAGTCTGCTAAAATCCTGTCATAGGTTATGTGCTCAACCCGGTGCTGGCAGTGTGGTCAATCTCAGTTCATTATTTTAGTATGTTTTATTAAGTAACAAATACAATGAGCAGCAGAAATACATCAAAATGAATAAACTACTTAAAGTATAAGTAGGTACATCCTAAACAAAAGGAAAATATGAGTTAAAATATTAATGATATGATAACAGCATGTGCTTCATGGCAGTGCATCGTTCTAAGAGACCTCACTTAATGGGGTGTTGTAAAAATCTCCACCAATCGTAAAATGGACATTAGCACAAAAAGGCAGTTTTGGTGAAAAATCTTCATAACATCTGATCAGACAGATGAAAATCTTCAATTTTTGTCTTATTGGGTGAATTTTTGCCATTTTTGGTCAAAATCTTCGTTTCTCAAAAGTTACTCATCTGATAGCTTTGATATTTGGTATACAGGCTCCGAGGGTTTACATTAATGTTATATATTGAAATGTTCAATTTTGTATTTTTGCAGCTACATTTGCAATTTTTGGCCAGGCTTTCCTGAAATGAGCTATCAAAGATATCCACCTTTGTGTCACAAAAAGTTATTCTCAACATAACACGTACCTCTGTTGACTGTTAGGTCGCTTGCTTTTTCAAAACTGCCGGTCAGATGGCTTTAATATTGGGTATACAGGTCCCTAGGATGACTTTAGTGAGATAATTTCATACATTCAAGAAATACTTAGCTTGCCATAAATGTGTATAGTAGCTTCAGAGGGACATTGGCCCTATGTTTTTAGTAAGCAACTGGATGGAGTTTTTTGACCCGACAAGTCCTCCTGGAACCCCCCCCCCCCCGATAACAAATGGTCCATACCTAATTGTACGCCCTAGAATTTTATGTAGTTTTGTAAATGAAGTGATAAAGATATAACTTATAAGTGCGTATGTCTTAAACACCCTGGTCACATCATAATCGGTATGGTGATTATGAACCCTCTCTGTGTAGTAAAGAATGGTGTAGCCCTACAACACGTGACTCAACTTTGCACTCGGCACGCATGTCATCATCACTGATGTTTCCTGATAGTCTGATCTCGGGCAGCTGATCTCTCGGTGCCCTTGAAAAGTGTGTGATCTCTAATTTTGGACCGACCAGAAGAGAAGCAATACAGTTTGTGCGGTGGTATTTGGAATCAAAGTCGTTCACTTGATGAGCAGGTAAGAAATTTCATGGTTGCAAGCTGTCATATCTGAGTGATTGACCATGTTATTTGATCTTGTTGGTGACTTTCATTCTTGACCGTGTGAATGAAATTTTCCCATTCTGACAATGATTAGGTCCGTTTCATTTACCAGGGTAAGCAAAGTACTCATGCGTCTTTGTAGTTATGATAGTTTTCAGCTAGCTTAATCAAATCACATAAACGAAGGTATCACTGTCAAATTTCAAAGTCCCCGTACGCATACAAGTTAAAACGTCATTGAACATAAACGAGTCGTCGGTACAACCCTGAACTGGCCTCACTGTGTATACTCTCTATACTACGTCCATGGTACAAGTGTGTTTCATGAATTGATCAGGTTGTTCTGTGCTCTCCCTGGCCTTTCGAAATTGTTAGTAAATTTACGAATTGGTTCAAAAAATATTAGTAAGCACAAATTATGTTATTCCGAACCACCAACTTTCAACAAGCACTTCTGGTACTCAATAGGTGATTTAAGGGGATAGAAATGATGAATGATTTCATTATAGACAAAAGAAAATGAAAATCCCTTTTTAGTTTTTTGACAATGAACACTCATATTTTGATACGCATTTTCAAAATATTTATTAAATAACACAGTACATCATGGGTCATGAATGCTTGTAACATTGAAATTTCTTCCTTTTCTCAATAAAGTGTGTAATTTTGGTCAACGGCCATGAATGTTATTCAATTACTCTATCTTTATTACACAACATAACATATTCAAGTATATTGTGACACAAATCATAACTCCCTTTGTGTGTGTAGTCAGTGGTTGATGATTATATATATTAATTTATGAAGCGGTCTTAATATTATCAAATATTATCAGTGTTTGCACAAGTTTTAGATGCTAGAAAATCTGTCCCCTGTTTTTCATATTTGGAAAGCTCTGTTACTTTGAAAGTATGCACGTCATCCATAGACCACGTACTAGGTGGTGCCTCTATAGCTGCAGTCATTATGCCATGTTCATCTCTAAAATTCTTTTTAAACAACCATTGATCAGAACATTTGGCAGTCTGTGGTTTCGCACAAATTTTGTCTCATCTCAATCAAATTTAAGTACGCAAACTGAGACTGGTGATCCTGCTAATGTTTTCTTAGAGACAGTTACACTTTTAAAACGCTGCAGATGATCGTCATTTATTTTTTTGTCTGGATAAACTTTTGGTCATGGGACTGTACACAGGATTTTCTCTGGATCATAGAAAACTATCAGCATTCATAACATTTGCTGAGACAGTTTCTTGTAAAATATTTTGAAGGAAACCTATTAAAATTGGCACGCTGACTGAAAAATTCAATTTTCAGATCGTCAAATGACAAATCTATGACATCTAAGATTTCCGGCTCGCTTCCACCTCCATGCACAGAAAAAACACTTTGCAGTACATGTTCAACCATGTGCGGTCCGGACTGCAGTTCTGCTGTAGTTCGACTGTCTTTCAGGCTGACTGTTCTTGATCTCTTCTAGCTCGGCGGTTTCATTGTTTCGTATTTTTTCATATCAGTTGCCGTTTTTGTGCCCAACTTTCTTTCCCAACTGGATACTATCAATCCAAAGTATTTGTAACTGCCCGCTTCCCTCGATCCGCTTCAACAGTCCATTCGGAAAGTTGACAGCATGTGAGTGTTTGGGTGTCTCGAAACTACCGTAATGGGGTGGTAATGTATGACACACCACTATGAGATTACAAGACCCGGGGATCTTGAAACCTTTTCGCGCATGCTCATGTTATCACAGGTCAAAGTCCAAAGCCAGCTATCACCATGTGTCGATGCGCCGATGATAGGGGCAGCGTAGGTTTTGAAAGACGAGATATGACAGTATTTCCCCGGAATTCACAATCTTGACCGAAAATCAGGCTTCAAAAATAACAAAATCGTTCGTAAATGGCCGATCGGGCATTCATTTTTTTTCGTAAATTTTCATTTTTGTTCGTAATTTACGAAGTACTAGAGCGACAGCGGAGCAGAGCAGTGTTTATAGTTAAGGGTCAGAAACCAAACACTGCCGTGTGTCCGTTTGTCAGAACCAGTGATCATGAATTTTCTTAAGTCCATTTCATGTTTCAAAGTTCATGCATCGATCACGTTATTTTGGTCCAAATTGACCGTTCGCGACTCCCTCGCCGTGCTATTTATTGTCCTTGCAAATTGGGGTGGTTGAGGTCGAAGCCATGTCTGCAGGAAGCCAAGCGGTACGCTAAGCTCCAATTGTCTCTACAGCCAAATCACAGTGCTTAGCAAATTGTACAGCTTTTCAAATTCATTATGCATGTGTCATTAATTCACGTTAAATTTATGTAAACTACGGAATCACCCAAAACGTCAGTTTGTTGTCGGGCCGGATGCCTACGGGGAACGATTTTGCTGTGGGCCCCTCAGTTCAAGTAGTTGCGTCGCGCCGGAGTGACACAACCTTGGACGTCAAAAAAGATTTTTTCACTTTCATGCTCCAAAGATAGCGGTTCAGCAGAATGGTCGTTAGGTTACACGAAATGAATGATAGCTCATAAATGTATCATGTGTGTGTATGTTTTCAAAACAGGCAACTCAGAAGATACTGCTCATTGCAGCAGGTTTGCCGCAAACGTAACGTGAGCGTTTTTAGTCGCGGGAATAATAATACCTTAAAAAGTCAAAATGAATCATTGAATATGGAATTTTGTGAATATATTGACTTTTACAACAGACATAGTGAGCTGAACTGTACACTGAAGTGTACAGTACTTTGTAGGGAGGTAATGCAGATTAGAATAGAATATGATGATGGTGTATTTGGATGCGTGCACGCGTTGAACTTGAGTAGAAGAAATCGTACCGCTAAAAAACAGATACTACCAAGAGAAACTGCTAAAATACAGGTACTGCCAAGTTCAGTTCAGTTGACGCATGTACACTGTAAAGTAACCGGTTCAAGAACTAGTAATTCTATGACACGAATCTACGTGTTTCCCAGTTCCTCAAAAGATATTAACAAACGGTTCGTGTAAAGTAAGTGTTCATAGCATAAATGTAATACAAATTGTAAAATGTTGGTGAAATTTCAGTATCCTTGGGTGTATATTGATTCAGGTAATTCAGCATTTGATGTTTGATAATACAGGGATAATGAAAGCTATACTTACTGTAACTCTTTTGATTTTTTGCTTTCATGTCTAGTTTCTTTGTTGTAACTTTTATTGAAAAGTTATCATAAATGTTAGATATGAACAATTCTTATTCTGATAACAAATTTTTTTACAAAGTGATGTTCAAGGTACATCTAAGAGAATCTATTCATGTCAAGCAGCCACATTTATTTTCCCACACATTTTGTGGGATATTGTGGGATGTTGGCCCATGCAGTATCTAGTATTGTCAAAAATCATTGTCTCTGAAATCACTCTTCGGATTGCTCTGAAACTTGGTATGCATATTCCCACAGGTACTACTCACTGTGCCTGCCACATTGAATAAGCCAAGTGTCATTGACACACTGTTTCAACAGATGAAATATGAATCAGCTGAATGTGTTCTGGTTTTACTATGGATTGTTTATATCTACACTATATTAAGTCATACCTCAAGTTTCATTGTGATTACATTTATATATATTGATTCTGTATAAGTAGGTCATGTATCCAAGTGGGAATGTATGAAATACTTAAAACTTATGAGCGTAATTGTAAGCATACGCATTTGCATTTCTTACTTTGATTAACATTCAGAATGCACTGTACTAATATCATTGCACCTCCTTTTTTCTCTTCACAGATTTCCACTGGGAGGATTACTATTACATGAAGATAAATTCAAATCAAAGAACCCATTCACAAACACAAATAAAAGTGAAATAAAGTTGTTGTATACAACTGAATCTCTGTTAGTGCATTTACTGAAATAAAAACATAGAGCATAATAATGACATACAACTTAAAACCATATACAAAAATATTTTTACCATATTTCAGAAGTATTTCCGTAGTACTTCAGCAAAAAAATACTTTCCTGGTGAATTTTGCTCAGACCTTTTATGAAAACCAATGTTACATTTAATCTTGTGACACTATTCAACATATGTCACTTTTTATTCTTAACGCTTTTCATGAAAGTTTATCCTATACTCTCACAAACCCTCTTTTCCATGAGGAGTTTTTCTAATGACACACTTTGTTATTGAAACCTATTCTCCCATTTCATGTTGCTTTTTTCAACTATTACCGCGTGGGCAACTTAAGTTTTACTTTGATTAAATATTTAATCATCATCATCGTCATCATCGGAGATTGATTCCCCTGTGGTTTGACTGCATTCAGCTCATCCCGGTGATTGATATCGTATGCCAAGTTCTAGTTCTGACTGAATTTCATGTCCGGGGCTTTGGTAGTCCGTGTGGGCAACCATTTTTTGGATTTTGGTAGCCCAAGGGAAAAGTTGGTAGTCTGTGGACGCGGGACTACCGCTAATTTCGAGCCCTGTAACTGTATAAGTTAACTGCATAATTGTATTAACTGTGAATGATGCATCAATAACAGTAAACAAAGGAAGTCATGGTATCAATATTAATCAAGTAATTTTGAATTTTGTGGTTTCCAAAGTTTCACACCCACTGAGCATCCCACAGGTGTACGACTGCCTTCAGTGCCTTGCGATGCGGTTTTCTTAGCGACTCCCCAATAAATAGTCTCTTGAAGCAACCGAGTCTCCAGCATTATGTTTATTCGTGAAATTTGTCAATGTGGAATCTGTCTTCTTCATACTGTGTCTTCAGTACAGTCTTGTCCAGAATTTCAGGAGCTTTGCAGTTTCTGAGAGTTCTCGTTGGCCTATATAAGATTACTAGTGCGAGAGGATGGAATAGAATTTCTGTCACAGCTTTCCATCGTATGTTCTGTATGGGTTCAAGGCATATAACATCGATCTCTCTTTCGACCGATATTTCAAACTTCGAAGTTCTGTAGTAAATGACACAAAGTTGACCAAAATAGCGCTCTCACCAACGACAGTACTTGTCCAATAAACAGCACCAATAGACAGTGCTACTTGACTTGCTAGTATTGTACGTAAATGTCAGATTTAGAACCAGTTTTCAATATTCAAGAACCCTACTGTAAACTTTGTTAAATGTTTGTTGTTATGGCCGTGATTCATTAAATCACGCACATCACAAACACTGGGGAACCGCTTCTGCATCAATTTGGAAGAGGCTTGATTCATTTTCTTTCATCTAGTCGGTACAAACCGGTTGTGTTACAGAAACTGTGTATATATGTGCATGAAATTTAGCCTTGTCTACTGCATAAAAGGTTTGTTTCGAAGTCCCAAACAGCAATTTAACCTTCTATCAACCTATTTCCAGAAAGTTCAAATGATGATTTCAAAGAAAACTTTCGTTGAGGGAACGGAGGAGGGGTTTGAGGTACGACACTTATAAGCATGCCTTATGAGCTGCTAACGAGTTGTTTGGTCAGGGCGATAAATCCCTCCCCCTGGGGCTCCCGAAAGATTGGCATCACGACAGGAAAAAATTTGAATGTTGAAAGAACAGCTGCAGCACAGGTCATTTCAAAATAGTCAACAACCTGGAGCTCCTTTTCTAGCTCCATGTCTACAGACACACCTTCCATCACTTGCATAAAATAAAATCTTACTACTTTCAGCAAATTTGGTATTCTGTCCATACTTGCTAGAGTAGAAATGGCATAAACTACCAGTTTTAATGCAGGGGAAATTGGGGAGGGGAAGAAAAGGAAATATATGGAGAGGTGGTAATGAGCATTGCCATACTGTGTATGACCATTGACATCAAATACATTATGTTAAGGCTATAACTGGAAGATTTCCAAACTTAGTTGAAACAAATGTGAAGCCACTCGCTCTACAGTCTCTCATCCAAAACCACATTCATATCTTTATGATTTTATTCTGGATAAATATTCTTTATTCAAACTGATAACTGATGAACGGGTGTATTCACAGATAGTTGGCAAGATGACACAACTTCAAAGAAGTAACAAAACAGCAGAACACAGTAACCAAGAAAAGCCTTACATGAGAAAAACCAAAGGCAATTTACAAATAAAACTACTGAATGTTTTAAAATAAAACACACAAACGAATACTTGACCTAACACATGTTAAAAATTCGTTTGGTAAATTGTGAATTTGTTTGCACATGACATGATTATGATCCACCCTCCCCTGTAGTTTGACCCTCTCTTCCTGATTTTCATGTAAAGATGTCCAAAGGCTGGATACAGCAAACAACATATGGGTCTAGCAATTATGATAGATAAATGAGCATCAGATTGTCTTGCCAAGAAATTTACTAACTAGATTACAATTCCCATGGAAAACAAAAGGCTATGACACCTCCATAATCGTCTTATTGACTAAAACAAACTTGATCTCAGGGATCAAGTCCCTTACCCTTAAACATTTTTATTATACAAGCCTTACCTGCATCAGTGCATTCCTAATACATCTACCCTCTCACTATTTCTGTATAGTATTTCAAAGAAAACCATTTACATCTCTTAATTATCCTCCCTAATCCCCTTCATTAGTTTTTTTCGATTGATCACCAACAGCTTATAAGGCAAAAGACAGATAAGCATGCTTAGAGTTAATTGCTCAAGGCAATAATCCATCACGTTGATGATCAATATAAAAAGCTAATGAAGGTAAAGCTGTAGGCAGACACATGATACAGGTAAGCCTTATATGATAAAATTGTTTAAAGGGGCTGTTTTTGATCCCTGGTTCTCCCACAAGTTATTGTTGACATTGAGTATTTACATGGTATTAGCCCTTTGTTTTCCATTGAAATTTATATCATGTTCGCCAATTTGTTTTAAGGGAAAGCTGCTGATAAATGACTTGCCCTTTTAATACATGAAATTTACCAACTACATCTTCTACACAAATAAAACATATTGTTTGCCATACCTTGTGGGTCAACATCACTGGGCAAACCCTGACAGCTGTGGCATCTAAGTACTTCGATATACAAGAACTGAAATCTGAGTAGCTGAATAGCACTTTTTCTGTCTGAATATCAATATAACAACCAGTACCAGACAGCAAAGACAAGTGAAATAAAACTTTTTAACAACTTACTAAACACTATGATGTAATGATTTCAAACCCGGTTAAGTCATACAAAAAACAAACTCTTATACGTATTATCATAATTATTAGCAGACTTCAAACCAAACCTTCTCACAATAATGTACTGACGCAGTCTTAAGTTTTTGTGCGTGACAAGGTATGTATTTGTTTCTCTGTTGTGCCAAATCAGAGAAACCACCAATCGGTTTGCTTCATCTATATCTACCTGTACTCTGAAGACAAACAATTCTGATACTGTAAGAGTATCAGTATCTTACCTGTCCATATAAAGTAACAAAATACTGGATTGTACAAGCCTTATCTCATAAACAACCATGTCATCATGGTTAATGACCTTTACAAAAGTTACTGAGTGTTTTTCTCAAATACTTTATCTTATGACAAACCCAATAACTTAATGAAATCATCCCTTTAAATATATTTATGTGTTTGATAAATATTGTTATTCCATTTTAATAATGTTTACATCCAACATCAACAACTCTAGAGACTGGTGACCTTGACTGAGCGAAAACATCAACCGTTCACTTGCAGTAGCTTTTGATCTATTTTGCTCTGTCTGTAAATACAGTTTTTTTCTTCTAAATGCCTAACATTCACCATGTCAATACAAGCCATAAGTGTGTAACGTCCCAATGATTTTGTTAAGAAAAGAATGTAAAAATTCATTTGTCAACATTGACACTACATGCTAACAAATATAGACGATATGCTATATCGGCAAGACAAATACTTCATATTTCAACATACTGAGGGGGGCAGAATAGGTATACATATTTGTTTTACGAGACAAATGTCTTTCGAAATGCTACAGCTATTTTTCCATCAATTGTGCAAATTTGATGATCTGTTCAGTGACCCTATATGAAGTCCCTGCAACCTTGTAACTGCACGACCTATGACCTGGTGACATCATCAGACCTTGCTATCCCTGATCAGGTTTTCTGTAATACCTGAGCAGCAAGTACGACACGATTCTGAAGATGATTGATAATGCGATGATGACACACACGTTGAACCACACAGGGAATTCCACCTCGTAGAAGTCCAGGATAGATTCCGGTTGGATCTCAACCACGTTGCTTCCATTGTATGCGGCACACTCAGCAAAATTTGAATGTTCTCTGTTGCATCTGCAAGTACAAACATAATGTAAGTTTAGGTATTAAATTTGTATTTCCGTATTTTCAGCAACTTCACTTGTTTTACCCAATGGTTTCTTTGAAATATATACCGCTACTATGAGAGTCACTACGGAATGGACCATTAGATTTTGGAGAGGGGTTGTCAGAAGGAATGCACACAAATATTTTCACATCCAATGATCCGGAAAATTTTTGAGGCAAGGACCGGACACAAACAGAAATGAAACAAGTCAAAAGATTGTTCTATTCATTTTTGGCTCATTGTCCTTTACCTTTGTTTGATAATTAATCTCAAACAGAAAGAAAGAAAGGTACCATACCTCCTCCCCCCCCACCCAGTGACATTTACTCAGAAACCATAAAATGAATTTTTTAACTTGTTTCTCTTTACTTATGTTTGTAAACAGCCAACACACATACAGAAAGAACAATAGCAAAAACTTCCCCTTCTGTCGCTTACAAACAGGCAGATTTTGGTTTCCCTATATGTTTCTTTGAAAACAATGACGCACAGAAAGATCAAATTTTTGACCGATTTCCACCTCTTTATATCAGAAAAGAGCCTGAAATGCACACTGAGAATTTGAATAACTCAAAATTTGGTGTTTCGGATGTCAAAACTGTTCACATCTGTATACTTACACTATTGGTTTGTTGTTGGTGAACTCGATAATTAACATGCTGTGAAACATGTAGTAGAGATAGGACAAATATTTTGTCCACTGCAGCCAGGGAGGAAAACTCTTGATGTAGAATCCTGCCACCACTAAACAATACATGATAAGAAGACCTTCAAATGTCAATCCATTGTTCAAATCATCAAAAAGCAGACCAAAAAACATTCCCATCGACTGAAAGAGAAAGAAAAACATTTTTTTTTAATTTTGCAGATGCTTATTTCATGAAGTGATTAAAATAAAAGCAAAATGTAACTGAGTGGCTGCAGGGACATACATTTAAGATAATGTTTGCTTCAAAAATGAGTGCATTACAGTTAGGGTGTTCATCAGCTTTATCAATGACTTGAAAAAGTTGACAAAACTCTTAGAGGAGAACAAATGATTGACAGCACGTAAAGAGTCAGCGATATCAAGCAATATAATGCAAGAGTCAGGATCACTCCCGCTTTAAGGTAGAATGTGCCTCGGGGACAGATATTCAGACTCTCAAACTTTTACAATTCTCTTCTGATATTCCACTTATGGGAGTTCATTTTAAAGCTGTTGGTGTAAGAAAACTTTCATCAGCTTAGTTTTTTGAAATTCTTAAATTTTTATTTTTCTCCATAGAGTAAACACAGGGATGGCAGCCATTTTGAATTTCAAATATCGGTAAATCTTGAGTTATTTGTTTCTGTCGTTCCAAAATTTGCACAGTGACACCCGATTTTATTCTTGATTTTAAACAGAATGGTTGAAATATTTCTTGAGGAAAGTTTGCACAAAATTTTAAGTCTTTCACTTTCGAGGCGCATATTACCATAAGCTTTTCCATAATACTTTATTGAAACAGCTTTCAGTCAATTCCTGATTTTCAAATCAAGTGAACACATCACTGATGAGCATCAAGCAAGGTTGAAATATAGAAAAACTGCGTGAACATTACAAATGTGATGATATGCTAATGAGCAAAAATTTACAATTTGTTGATTGCACAAAGGCAAATACTGAACACTATGTTTTTCTCCAGTTTCATAGTGGGCTTTAGGCAAGTGTTCGTATATGTAAATGGTAGTACAGAAAGGGACCATGCAAAGATTTACCTGATACAATACAATGCAATGTAGCAACAGACAAACAGACACAAAGACTAACACAGACACAGACACACACACAGACACACATACACACACACACACAAACGAGTTTACCAAGCAAGGAACACTTACTTGACCTAGCAACGCTGACAACAGCATGACGCTCATTGACAAGAAAAAAGCAGGCGGCCATGTGTTGAGTCCCGATGCAAAGTAAACCACTGTGTAGCCAAGGAGAGGCAGGAATATTGTCAGTGGAAACTCACTGGTCTGTTTTCCCATGAAGTATGCAGACAGATGATACAGTCCTGACATCCTTTCTTTATTTATGACCACTCTCTCCTGTGGAACTGCGAAAAAAACGACCAGTCTGAAAAGTTAGTTTGTTGAGCAATTTAGCACTAGTAGACAGAGAAACATTTCTTAATTTCAAGCCAGCTGTGAAATGGTCTAGTGGGATATTCATCCAAACATAAGCACACTTGCTAGTACCATCACTATTTCATAGGTATTCCTTTCTAGGTTTGCTAACATTTCTGACAAAAGATCACCGCTTTGCTTTCTCCCTAACAAAATTACAATCTGATTTCTTTTGTGAAGCATTCAGTAAGAATTTCAAAATTTTCTTCACTTTCAATTGTCATATTTCTAGAGAAACTGACATTTGTGTTGAAAGCTACGACAGCTGGAGGAAACCCAGCACTTCATCAAAACTTGTGCTTGGTTTATTGGTTGGTTGATGTATTCTGAATTACGAATCAACCAATCAACATCAGGCTTTCTGCAAACGGTCTTCACATTAGTCCAATCACATCTGCAGATACATGCAACACGTTTTAGGTGTTAGCGTTAGGGTGATCAAAATGTCCAAACTTACACACTGACAATCCAAGGTACATCGGTGTAAATGACCACATGCACACAGCCATGAAAATCTGGAGAAATACAATGTTGACAGTTTCATTAGTGTCAGCTTAGCATGATAGATTCTGAGGCATTATTACAGATCACTTCATGTACAAGACTTTTTTATCAATGGATGAAATGGTTGAAATCTTGTAACAATTTGATCAATAAAGATGCCATCCACCAAATGTTTTTAGATAAGGAAAATAGTTTCATTGAGGTTTGTTAGTGTTGAGAGAATTAACCCATAAACCACCATGGTTTGAACCAATCCAATTGTTTTCCATAGTAAAGTTGGACATCTTGATTGGGTAACAGGAGTGAAAGGGCTAGGGTACACTCAAAGTACTACCTAACCAAATAAAACAAAAATTTTCAAATTGAAAGTACAGCAGTAATTGAAACATAGTTCCTCCTTTCAAGATAATTCTGGTAAACTGTAACCATTGAATATAGTCTGATAATTTAGTTGCTTTGATCACAATGAGTTTGCTAGGGCAAAAGTTTGCTACAAAGTTTAAGTCATCACATACTGTGCTACACTGGTAATTGCAGATCGATATTTGGACCAATTTTGTCTGTTATGAACCTGTGTGACTTATGGAGACTGTAGTGTCTGTCTTTGCATGTTAATTTTCTATAGTTTTATAACACTGGTGGTGAAAAAACCCATTGTAGTCACTAGATTAACAGTGCAAATTATTTCAGAGAGACATAACAGAAGATTTTAGAGAAGTGATTATTTTTGCATAATTCTGAAGGAGCAGTCCCAACATAGGGAATCAGAGATAATTGTAAATCATTGTCTTCTTTCACCATTAAAAACAAATAATTCCAAAGTTCATTAATACAAGTCATTGTCAATGACATAGTCCCCGCTTGATTTATGACTTTAGAAGGCATTGACAGAAATGATGGTCATAATGGATTATATCACAAAACCAATCAATGTGCATATGTATGACATATGGAGTAATCCTTTACCAAGTTTGAAAATTGTTGGGGGCATCTCTCAGAAAGTTTGCGTAAACAGATACACAGATGCACACACGGACACAGGGACACAACCAAATCTACAAGTCCCCTGGGACAAACTAAAAATTAACTTACCACGCCAGCTCTGTCATCTATCATTTCTTCTGTGTGTTTCATTTGAAACCAGATGAGACTCATGATGATGGCCACCGATAATGTTTCCACCAACATGACTGGCGAGATCAGTTTGTGTCTTACTTCCTTGAAACTCCGGACAGTGAGTATAGAGTACTGCTCGGTATAAGTTGTCGGCCATTTTGGACCATTGTCTGCGTCCTTGTCCTGATCTTTTAGGTGTGTGGTCGAGTTGGCGTGAAAGTCCTTGTTTACAGCATCTATGTCCTGTTCAGCTTCTGTTCCATGCATGATGTCAGCAGTCTCCAGGGCTTCCCATGATGCATTTCTGCCAGCATCCATGATGGTTTTAACTTCACTCTCTCCACCCCTAGTCTTTTCCACTGCAAAAGAAAAACCCAAACAAAAATTTACTAAAATTTCTAAAGACTTGAGGATCGCAAAATTGTAGACAGCCATATCACAATCAATTATACCTCCACAACCATTTTATATGTACTTTTTGGACACAATACTGTAAAATAATTGAATATTCAAGATGATTAGACACTGGCAGTTCCTCTGACAAATGAAATTTTTTCGCATTTTTGAAAAACTAAGACGATAAAAATGTTTCTTAATCCAAGCGCTTTAAAAAGAGTCCCCACAAGTGGTAGAACAAGATAGAATTGTAAAAATGTGAGTCTCTTAATTCTGTCTGCAACAAGTGTATTGAAAACCAAAGTACTAGCCTTGCTTGCTAGAATGAATTCTCGTCTCAACTAAAAATTCAATTATCAACAATAACATTGGATCTAACACACATACAGGCTGTGTTGACAAGACGTAGGCTGGCCATTTCAACGTTATTTTGGAAGTAAAATACACAAAACTGTACAGACAGAATAAAAAATACCCATCAACAGCAACAGCCAGTGGAGCTTTACATGTAAAGGACATTGCTCTGACCGATTTCAATGGATTAACTCATCAAAGGACACTATACTCACATATGAAGTCTGCTGGGTTGTAGTGTTTGTTGCACGGAAACCCAATACCAGCAAAATAATCCACAACTTTTGATGCCTTGCCAAAATAAACAGTCTGAAAATGAACAGACCAAAGCCTCTCTTATATTTTCAGTATTGCTGCAAAGGGACAACTAGCACTGACGAAACTGTAAAAGTTTTTACATACGATGTACCACATCTACAATACCTGCGACATATTTGTTAATTTGTGGTGGCTACAAGAATGACACATACATGTCACAATATCACTCTCCCAGGGGGAATGTATTCTGACCAGGGGTATTAACACACAGGTTATATTTTGGAAAGGATTATGCAGAACTTGCCAAATTTTCAGATTCAGTGCAATAATTTCTGCTTGACGATCCCCTGTAGCATTCTACTATTAAAAATTGGTAATTACTAGACAACAGGACTATCAAACTAGACTAAAGGACTATTAAATTAGACTGCAGGACTGGTAAACTTGACTACAGATCTAGCCAAATAAAGCGCTGGAATTCTAGTGTATATTGAGGAGGGTCAGGGAACTGCAAACAGCTAAAAACATTTGCTCATTCTCGTAACTTTAATAATATGTCTTTTGAAAAATTCCAAAGTTTCTCTTGTAAATATGTTACAGCAGTTCCATCCTTTTTTCAAACTCTACTAATTCTGTTTTTGCAACTATTGATAACAAATCACAAAGTCTACATGGTTATAGCAGTTTGATTTGCGTGTCCAAATTCCCAAACAACACATGTAATTTGATGAAAAAAAAATCTGAAATTCTCACCTCCCCTTCATGAAGTAAAAGTAAATGATCAAACATGTAGAATATCTGACTGGAAGGTTGATGTACTGATAGTACAATTGTTTTCTGCAATGTACTCGCAAAGTTTTTCAGGGTAGTCATCAGATTGTAGGCAGCGAACGAATCAAGTCCTGATGTCGGCTCCTATGAACAGAACAAAATATCATTACAACAAATCTGGCTAAATAATTAACCCCTTGAGCGCCAAAGTCAATTTTTGTCACCCTTCTCTGTCAATTTTTGCCAGATTTTTGCCAAAATTTTGATAAAGAACTGTGGCTGATGAAATATTGAGTACATTTGGTCCAAAATTATCAGAAAAATTACAGAAAAATTCATTAAAATTGGTAAAATGTTGCACTAAAATTTTGGTGGGAAAAAATACAGCACTCAAAGGGTTAAGCAGTTTGATATGATGACATTTTCTGTATTTATAAACTTTTTATTTGAGTCTCTTCTGAGAAAAATAAATCGCAGTGCTTTCAGAAAAGTGTACGGTACAGCATGAAGAGTTTTACATTATGAATCTGTGAAAACAAAATGTGTCTTACAGGCCAACTATTTGTAAATATTTCCCCAACTTCAATTTTATTCTTTCTGTTTGCAAGAAAAAAAACAGTCTTCTGCAAATTCTGTAAAATGTCCATGAAAATCTGTAAAGTTCAGAATTCGGTCCTTACTACGTCCATGTAGATGTACCTTATTGTGACTAGTATCAAGAAATTAAGGAGCGTTGGAAGTTGAGAACTACAAAGTTTGAAGATTACTGGGATGATGACTTGATCACAAAACAGGTGCAAGGACTAGATTCTGATTTTGTGTACAAGGGAATGCAGTTTTTTATTTTATATTAAACGTTTGCCTTTAAATGTGTAAGATCCCCATTGTGTGGCATAGCAACATATAACCCTTTGTTCCAAATTTTCGTTGAAAACAACCATGAAAGTCCTCTTTAAATTTGGAAACTTTTGCCAACTTTCATGTCTGATATCATTCCAAAGTGTTTGGTTTACAAGCATAATCTTTGCAAAATACCAAAATTCTCCATTAAGGCAGTATGCACCTCGGAAGTGAAAGACTTAAACTTTTGTTCAAACTTTCCTCTAAGAATATTTCAATCATTCTCTTTCAAAATCAAGAATAAAAATAGCGTCAATGATGACACTGTGCTCCTCAGTGCATTTAGCGGTAGGGATGCAAGGAGAGAGGTTTGGGGAATGTTGCTGAGAAAGATGCAAAGAAAGGGTTGAAATGTGAAACTGTAATAAAACCTATTGGTTTTTTAGCAGTGAGCGTCCAGCTTGGTAAACATTCCATCTTGTACATGAAGGCAAAAAACATAATTTTCACATGTCCACCAAACTTGAAATTTGCATAGATGTACATAGATCATCCAAATTGATTTATCTGCAAGATTTTGTATGTTCCTTGCTACAAAATTCTGACCCTATTGAATTATAACAGGAAAACATGCACGCATGATTGGACAGTGTGGACTGTGTATTGGATGCACTACATCTGCCGTGATGATGGATTGCCAGACGACCACACTGCATCAAAGAACTGTAGTTTAAAACGAAAATATAATTCTAAACAAGTCATTGACAATGACAAAGTAATAGGAGTATTAGTCTTGATGGGGCAGGGAAATGTGGTCATTAAGAAGTATCACTGGATTGATATGTTGAGATCTATGGGCACATAGGTCTATGTCGTTGTTCCCAATTGAAACACATGAGGCATGTCTAAGTTATTGTTCTAAATGGGAAAAAAGATCAGACCTGTAGCTGTATTGGCCAGCCAAGAAATACATATGCACATAATAAATGAGGTACAAGATGTGACATCTTAAGGTCTAATATCCTATCAAAATTGAAGGGTATAGAACTTACTGAGATATGCATATATATTATGTATAATCAAGGTCAAAGGTCATTGAGGTCACGTGACATTTGAAAAAAAAAAATGTATTGCTAATAAATCCCTATATGCCAAAAATCAGACCTCTACCTCTATTCGCTTGCCCAGAATTAGATATGTGCATAATAAATGAGGTAAAGCGTGTGTTGTCATAAGGTCTCCCATCCTACTAAATATAAAGGACATAGCACTTGTGGGACTTATTTATTGACATAAACGTATATTTTAGGTAAATAATCAAGTTCACATGACATTTTGTCAAAAAATTTCTATCCTATAGGTTTCCCTATATACGAAAAAATCAGACATCCAGCTCTATTGGCTTGCTCAGAATTAGATATGCACATAATTAATGAGGTACAGTATGTGGCGTCATAAGGTCTCCCATCATACCAGATATGAAGGGTGTGGCACTTGTGGTTACTGAGTTATGGACAAATATGTATATTTGAGGTCAAAGGTCATTGAGGTCACGTGACATGTCAAAAAAAAAATTGTATTGCTAAGTTATCCCTATATACCAAAAATCAGACCTCTAGCTCTATTGGCTCGCTCAAAATTAGATATGTGCATAATTAATGAGGTATAATATGTGGCGTCATCCCATCATACCATATATGAAGGGTGTAGCACTTGTGGTTACTGAGTTATGGACAAATATGTATATTTGAGGTCAAAGGTCACCAATGTCACGTGACATTTTGTCAAAATGTCTGAGATATCTGTGTGAAAGGATGGACGAACGGATGGACGAACGGTCACAATGACCCGGACACCATGACCCAATCTATAAGCCCCCTGGACTTCATCCGTGGGGACTAAAAACTGTGTCACTGCATCCTTTTTGCACTAGAATACGATATGAGAAACTAAATTTTTATTTTTCTTGGCCTTATACATGGGCGTCTACGGAGAACTGACTTATACATGGGAGTCTATGCAGAACTGCCTTTACATGGGAGTCTTTGGAGGACTGCCTTATACATGGGAGTCTATGGAGGTGTAAACTAAAAAGTCCTCCAAGTCTAACATGGCCAAATTTGATCGCACTGTGAAACAAATAGACGTGCATCTGTATGGGGTAGGGTACTATCCTTGTGCAAAGTTTGAAAGAAACTGACCAGGGCATGTCTCAGTCTGATGTCTGCGTGAACAGACGGACGGACGTACGCACGCACGCACGCACGCACAGACGGACATGACCCAATCTATAAGTCCCCCCAGACTTCGTCCGTGGGGACTGACAAACTTTCTTCGTGTCATTGATGCCTTGATTTTCTTTGGATATTGACTGGACACATTTATTAAAGACGTCACTTTAGCTTGTCAATGACAAGTGAAATGTTTTTGCAGAAACTTGATCGGTCCAGCCAAGTACACATGCTTACTCATAACAGCTGGACTGCGATGATCACAACATTGTTTTGTGATATTCCGATACAAAATTCAAATAATTTTATTAATATGTCGCATTGACTATAAAGTTGCAAATGTTTCCTTGGGTGTTGAAACATGTTAGCATAGTGTACGTGTTACAAATCAACACACCAAACAGCAATGTTCATGTAAGAACAACCTGCTTGATTTCCATGGACTTTCTGGTCCGCCCATCACACTGTTATGTCTGTTTCCCCTCTAGCTTCCGAAAATTCTTGGTAAATTTACAAATTCAGTCTCAAAAGTTTTAGCCCAGATATATTTTCATTTGATATTTTGATATCATCAAGAAATGTCTGGTGATGTTCACTTCTAGATCATTAAACTGGTGGAATCTACAATAATATTAAAATCATTCAGAATCACATAATTTCTTGTTTAAGTTATAGCAGTTTGAAAGTAGGCCGAATGGGAGTCAATCAAGCTGAATGCCATTTAAATTGGAAGGCAGCAAAATGCCATTTAAATTGGAAGGCAGCAAAATTACCTTTCACCTATTGGACCACCCTAGGTAGTTTCTTGTGAACCATAATTGCGTAATTAGGGGGTCTTCATGCCTGACATCACATGATGAGATGACCTAGACTTGACCTTTCAGATAACCTCAGTTTTTCTCCTTTTCCTTTGTATAATGACTCTATTTGTGAAAGTTTCCTTTGAAATAATGGTTTTTACTATCAAACTGAGTAGTTGCAGGCCAAATTTTGATACAGCAAAGTAGGTAACACTTTTGATAGACTCAAGGACGACCCTGCAGGACTCACAGAGGCAAAGCAGGCCTCAGTGTATTCATGGACGTTACGTTCATGATGTATTGTAGTATCGAACAGCAACAGTGTTTGTTTTACGTACCAGGGAATTTGTAACTTTGTAGAAAGGAGAGTAAAGTGTTTCAATACATTGCAACTTTGTAGGAAGGAGGGTAAACTGTTTCAACATCTCACAACATTTTATTGTTAGGTGTAGTTCACACACAGCATCGTACGCAGGGCTAGCGAGAGAGTTGCGACATCGACGGTTATTTACGAGAAGTGAATAAAAGACTGGCATTTTTGGAAGCGATCGAGTAGCTGAGGTAGGCTGGGATACGACTTGGGCCCAAGAATGCTGAATTTCGGCAGTAATTTGGCTTTTTACGTCAAGTCCCAAATGGATTTGAAGTCACCGACCCTACGTACGGGTCTTTGCAGGGCTGTGGTGAGCGGGCGATTAGCTGTAGCGGAACACACAGCATCGTACGCAGGGCTAGTACAACATGTGATCATGGAGGTAGTAGGAGACTGAGGTTTCTTGCACGGTCGCGCCGATGAAATGGGAAGCTGAAATTTCGCTCGTAATTTTGCAAACGAAATCGTAAATCCACTCAAAACTTCGTATTTTCTTTTACATATTTGAAACCCATGAGGAACGTAATTCATTCTCCCCTGCAAAGTAAAAAGGAGATGGAACCGACATGCATGTCAGACAAAGACCAAACACACGCAAGATGTCCATCCACATCCACCAATCTCGTAATTTACACCGACAGAACAAAAACAATTTGATCGAGCATGGACGTTCCAACGTAAATGCATCATTGTCTATCGCATTTTCATGTAAGCCAATACACTCACACGTACGCTCTAGGTTCAATTATAATGTCAATCCAACACGATACTATTTTCGCTGATAGTGAGTGTGCAGCGTGAACGGTATGCTGTAGTCGTTAGATAACACTGATCACGTGGTGTGACAAAATAGTTTTACGGAAGTTGTTGATGGAAGTGATGCCAACTTTGCTTCTCCCAACTCTATAAGCTTCCTCAGTTACGTAACTTCGTCGCTAAAAATCAGGGTTCACCGTGCAAATTTTGGAAGAAGAGAAACAAATTACCCAATGTTTACTGATATTAGAAATTCAAAATGGCCGCCATCCCTAGGCTAACTCTATGGAGAAAAACTAAAATTTTCAATTTTCAAGAGACTAAGCCAGTAAAAAGTTTTTTTTTACACCAAGAGCTTTAAAACGAACCCCCACAAGTGGTAGATCAGAAAAGAATTGAAAAAGTTTGAGAGTCCGAATATCTGTCTCCGAGGCGCATTCTACCTTAAACCTCTTATACGATTGCTGATCAGAATTTGTGGTACCATCAAGTTTACAAATCAAAATACCATGCAATTAGCAACCATCACTGACAGTAAACCAGAATCTAATATTCTACAGTGTAAGTTACTCTGCCACATGAGAGAATTATCATGTACTTACATCGAGGACTAAAATCGCTGGGTCCGTCATCAATTCACAACCAATGTTTGCTCGTTTTTTCTCACCTCCAGAGAGACCCTTGCTCTCTAGGTTGCCAATTTCTGTTGAGATTGAGAATTTGAAGCCATCAGTGTCTAGGTAAACAGTTTATTGGAAATGTATGGGAAATACTTTGTATATATACAATTTCTATAACTTAATTGTATGGAAATTTTGATGATCGCTATATTGATACTGATAACAATGAAGTTGATGACAATTATGTGTTGTCGATGGCAATGATGGTGAAGTTATGACAATGATGATGATGAAAATGATGATGATGATGATGATGATGAAAAAGATGATGATCAAAATGATGATGATGATGATGATGATGATGGTGATGATGATGATGATGAAGAGGATGAGGAAACGCCTTGATACAATGACAAGAATGAGAACAACATTGCTTATTGTGATGTTGATGTTACACAATGTTCAGAGATTTCTACAGGAGTTTCTGCCTTCCACAAAATGGCAAACGTGATTAAAATAAAGCTTAATTTTAAATCAATTCAAATATGATTAAAATGTCTAACATTCCAATAATCTATTAGTCTATAACTTGTACAAGACTGCATGTTGCCAAGAAGACCAAAGCAAAATGACAAAATAATGAGGAAACCCTAATATATATCATTCAGCAATATTACATGTGATTTTGCAGTTTTCTTGGCTATACCCTACTTCAAATGAATTTGTAAAATATTTGACCACTGCACTGGGGATGATCCTACCAACTGAATCTTGTGTAGAATACACCTGTATTTCATCTGCTATCTGATTTAGTCGTCACAATTATGAGAGAGATCTCAAATATTCTGTGCCTGTCTGTCTTTAAATATGCAAAACGTATCTGCATAATGATGAGCTGTTTTGCTACTGATCATGCCATTATGGCTGCCTGTTAAATTCCTAGATTCCCTGTATTGAAACCTACTTGTATCAAGACATTTTCTGATGTCCAGCAGGTCGACTATTTCATTGACTTTTTCCATTTTAATTGACAATGGGGCTGCACCTGGAAGTCGCAACCTGGCAGTGTACTGAAAAACAAACAGAATTTTGAAAGAATTAATCAATATCTTGGTTGTTCTGTTAAACGGGAAGTTACAGGACTGTGGGCGCGCAATGGGGGATTACTGATGATGCAGCCATTTGCATACACTGGGCAGGCGTTTTTGAATTCTCATAGCATCGCTTTGATCATGTGGTAAATTTGAATAATCATGATGGCACTTTCGTGATATATGCAAAAGAGGGGTCAAATGGTCGTACAGGGAACACATTTTGAAACATTTGGTTTCTCGATTACTAAAAACGGAACATTTTTTCCGTTTATTTTCAGCTCAAATTTAGTCGCACATTCACAGACAGCATGTGCAAGATTTAATGACAATGAACGCCTGAATCATGACAAAATTATGGGATTCTGGGACCAAACACTGCACGTCCGATCAGTAGCGTGGCTTTTTTACATTTGCATAGATTTACGACAATCTGGCTTTATAGGGGAAGTTCCTGCTTAAGACAGTCTGTGAACTCATTTTGTTTTCAATGAACCATGATATGTATCAGGGTATTAGCATACTTGTTCCACTTATGCGTGTATCAAAACAGGTCAGTTTTAACATTTCTCGGAGACCCTGTGGCAAGTTTGTTTGAACCCTGAGAGACTTTTGAAAGAGATATGGCGTGAATTTTTGTAAAGAGTGACTAAATTAAGCCCACTCATTGGATGATAATGCCATCAATTTGCATATGTATGACTACTGGAAATTTTAACCTGTGAGAAAACAGAGCACCGTTACCTATGTCACTTATTGGCAATTTGCAAGATATTTATGAATATTGTAAAATGCATTCTTACATTCATATGCAAATATCACATTAATCCATCATCTTCACCGGTGCCATAGTACTTGTCACATGTCACGAGATCCACAATTCTCTATTGGCAAATTTATAGAAAATACACTCACCACTAGCTGTTCCCGCAGAGTTAAATTTTCAAAGAAAATATCTTCCTGGAGTACATAGCATATTTTTCTCCTTAGTCTCTTGTTCAGCAGATTCCCATTGATATGTACTGTGCCGTTCTGTACTTCTGTGCGTCTTCCGGCGAGTACGTTTAGCAGTGTAGTCTTGCCAGAACCTGTTGAGATATACACAGACTTAATTAAGATGTGGATTGCAAACACAGAGAAACAAATCATGCGCTGGAAAGTGTACCGTGTGATGTTTATGTTGATTTCTAACACCCCGTGTGATTTTCCTGTCACTGTGGATATTAATATGTCCTCTGTGTGTGTGTGTGTGTGTGTGTGTGTCTGTGTGTGTGTCTGTGTGTGTGTGTGTGTGTGTGTGTGTGTGTGTGTGTGTGTGTAGGTGTATCTGTACGCATGTTTGATTTATATATATGCACATATGTTTTATTCTATATGGACTGTAGTCTTGATAGAGTTGCAATACCACATTTGTGACTGACCCATTTCTTTTGAAGGGTGGTGACCTGGCTCCTCAGTGATTCTGTCCTGTGTCATGCCCTGCTATGCTCAGTAATGGTGCTCTACGTCTTGAGCTCTGATTTCTGGTGATAGTACTGTCGATACAGTAACTAGGAAAAACTGGCCTTCTCATGGTTGCCTGTCATGTTTGATGTCTCAAACACAATTTGACAGTTCAATGAAAGGGAAACGCTAGTTTGCCGATGTAAGTTGATGATTCTCAGAAACGCCTGACCTGTATTGGCAAAGACTATTGCTTGAAAACAAAGATCAGACAATGGGCGTCATCACTGCTGTGCCCCGGGGCTGATTATTTGTATCTGTCGAATATTTCAATTTTGACACTAGAATGCACAGCTGTCATGGTAGTCATATTGAAAAGATATGTCTTCGGGACAAAAGTTTGAGGTACTACATGCAATAGGGTGTGTGACCATGAGGGTAAATGTCTCCTGCCTCGAAGGTACAAAGTCCTTTGTTTTGGCTTTAATGTTTTCATTACATGCCTTCAATGTTAGACAAAAATTCATTAAAAACTAGAGCAATTTTCATCGTTGAATGGTGTATTGATATATTTAAATCACTGTTAAGCAGTTTATTGATTTTTATGCATATTATTCTAAAAACCGGATTTCCTATGTAAAAATAGTTCCAGTTCACTTTCAGTCATATGACCACCATGTGACCTGTGATGTCATCAACATGTATACATGTAATAAATGTAAAATATGATTTATTTGATGTACAGCTATCATATATGGTGTGACATAACTCTTACAGGCTCCAATGTACATGAAATATGAGATTGTTGAAAAGGACACTAAAAAGTTCACCATTACAAGTTTATATCAACAAGCAAATTCATAAAACAAGAATTCTGCTCTAGTATCAACAGTAGGCTGTGATATCTCCCTGACTGCGGTTGGTACATACCAAATCAAACATGTTACAATGTAAGCAAAAGTGCTGTCATACAGTTTTCAAAACTGGCTAGCTACCTTGCATCGTCCAAAACCTTTGAAATACTACTAAATAAGTAACACATTATACACTCCTTGCCTTTCAAAGTGGCTGTAAACACAAGAACCCTTAAGTTTCAATGTAAACTCCTTTACCACATCTTGTACACAAACAGTAACTTCTACATAATTGGTATGAACCAAACACCCTCTGCTCCTTCCGTAATAGCAATTGCAAAATCCTGGACGATTTATTTTCCTCAAGTTAATTCTCAAACACCTTCTGGGACAAGTTTATAATTTCTACAGCAAGTTAGATGATGTACTTTTTGTACAAGTGCTCCACTTATTTACAATCATCTCATACTTACAGGAAAGTGATTTGCGCAATTACAATGAATAATAGGAAATCATCATTTGCTCAGTAGTTGCTACAAGTTAAGCACAAGTTACCTCCTCGTATAGGAAATTGCTTTGGGAAAAGACAAGTTAGGGACACATTATTGTAAATGGCCTAAAATACCACCAACGATAAATGTTAATGGAGAACTACTGTAACACCTTTCTCTAGCAAGCACTCTTCTTCACTGTTGCCGATAAAACATACTCAAATACAAAAGACAGTCACAAATTGACAAAATACACATTAAATTTTAAATACTACTTTCAAAACCACTCTTAAGGAGTAACACAATGTATTTGAAAAGCAGATTGCAATTGTAAGTTTATTTAAAATGTGATATCATATAAAAGCCATGATGTGAAAACTGATGTTGAAAATCTCAGACATACCTACCCCAAATATCCTCCTGTAAATAAAAGTTTGGAAGAGTAAAAATCTGACAACAAAATGTGCTTTGAAATTCCCAGAAACACAAACAGATTGCTGACACAGGTTGTTTTCAATTTTAGTATTAGTGCTGGCTAGATTTTGAGCAAGAAAAATTTCAAAACAAAATTTGAGTGATGATTGAGTATGATCGAATTACATAGTTTCAATTGTCTGGCCTGACACATGTCATGTGCTTTGTGAGAATTTACAAGTGCTTAGTAATTGATTTAGGGCTAATCGGACCCCTCCCATCCTGATGGAAAATGAGTTTCATTCGTTGTGTATGTGTTTGACTTATCTACCAGCCCTTTATCTCCGGAGTGATGTCAGTTCTATCTCCATGGAAACAATAGAGTCACATAGTTACTTACCACTGGGTCCCATCATGGCCAGCACCTCTCCAGGCTTGGCTAGGCCACTCACTTTCTGTAGTATCAGCTTGTCCTTGATCTTGACAGTGACACTGGTGAAACGCATCTCCATGCCAACCCGCACTTTGAAACTGCTGTCCATCCGGATGTCTTCAGTCATGATTGGAGCTTTGTGATTGGTTAATTCAACAGGTGTTCACAGTTCAACAGCCAATGGAAATACACTAAAATTACAGAACAGAAAACAAAAAAGGCACTTTTACTACAGTGACGCCTCACATTTTGTACTGCACAAGTTACGTGTTTTCTCAATTTCATTGTTCCTTTTGGCAAGTTCAAGAGAGGACAGAGTAAAAATAATTATCTGAGTGACATGAAGTCTGCAATGTAAACCTGATAATACTTAACCCCTACCCATAGGTGGTGCAATTCAACATTATCTTAGGGGGTTTGTTTGTATTCACTCTCCATTATAGGCATCCTCAGCCAAGTACTCGTTTTTACCGTGTGGAAAATGGCATGGATTTCTTCAGAAATTTATCACCACAAACTTATTACACAGCTTTCAATTTTGCATTGTGTTTCTGTGAACGACAAGCAAAGGGCCTATTCATCATCTCATGCTTGTTGAAGCTCATTCAGTAAAAAGTTTCATAATTATTGGTATTGTTCACACATGCAATTGGATCAGTGGATAATAATATTGTTTAACCCGTACAGGGCACTACTGTTGTACACATCATAATTTATACAGTAACTTATATTTCACATGATAGCTACATTAAAATTGCATGAACACAGCAGGACATTGGCACTACTATGTAAATTAAACCACTGACTATTTTTGGCTTCAGCTTTGACCTTCAACACACTCAAACAACTAGTCACGTTCTACTATGTCTGGCTTTCAATTTTCAATGCCAAGTTTAGATTTGACATGCAAGCATTAATATAACCCTTTGAGGTTTAGTCAATTTTTGTCACCTTTAGAAAATATACTCCAGTCAATTCTTTTCAGATTTTTGTCAAAACTTTGATAACAAACTGTTCCCAATTAAATGTGATGTCCATTTGGTCCAAACTTATCAAAAAATTACAGAAAAATTCATAACGATTGGCAAAAATGTTGCACTTAAATTTCGGTGGGAACAATTATAGCACCCAAAGGGTTAAAGCAAAATGCAGAGTGCCATGGGATGGGGCTAGGGCTGAGAATATACCATCAATGAAGACTTTGAATTGTGTAATAAAAAGAATAACAGCTACATTCCTTTATTGCCATTTTATCAGATATCCAAATTACTGCCTACCATCACTTTTGCTTGGACAGAACCGACACAGTCTGACAAATTTGTCCCTGTTGCATAACTTGAACAATGACACAGTCTGTATGTCTGTATAAATATTATCGAGAGAGTAGGGATGCATGCACCCATGTGCACAACATAGTCAATAAACAGTATGTTTCTGTCTGATTTTCGGTGTCCTAAAATGCTAAAATCTTTTGAAGCATGTGCACTGTATTAACCAAAATGGAATGGTAGATAAGGGTTGAAAGCAAAAATGGAATCGTTTGACCTTGATCATTATAAACTCTAATATAGGGCATTACCATTCCTAGAATACACAATTAGAAATACTGGTACAACCACTGCTGACTTCAAGACTGGTTGGATAGTTTTAAGAGACTAAATGACTAGGGTGGGTGACCTCAATTTATGACACGGAATGAAGTATTGCTTCACTGTTATCTTGGGTACAGACTGACCTACTTAAGCCTCCCTAACTGTGTCAATTTATGCACATTTAGTCGAATAGTTTCTCCATTAAAACAAAATGTCAATATTACTAAAACATAACCTGAAGAGTGTTTTCGTTAAAAAAGGAATACTGCAAACAGCTGAAGTGAGTTGAGACTGATCAAGAAATTTACGGGAGAACTACTGTGTACTGCATACACTTAGGCAACAAAATGTGAATAAAATTCCCATAATTCTCTGGATTTGATCTTTTTACCTGCCATGTCAACATAGAAAATTTACCAGCCATTTATCGGGCAGAGATGAATCAATGATGTAATATGTGATGTCTCCGACAATATATCACGGTGCTAGACAGACTTGTAAACTGTATTTTGTGTTGTAGATACAGTTTCATTGTAAGCTCAAGCAAGCGCTAGCTCAAACTGCAGTGAAATGCAAAATTCATAGCCTCATTAGAACATACCAGTCAAGTCTCTATCTGTGTTTGCTGTATGATAGGAGATGTCAGCCCACTCACTCAATGCAATATGACAAAATCAAGTAGTGTATCGTGATATTGCACAACCAGTCATTCGAACTCATCTTCACTCACTTAATCCTTGATTGGACTATCTACACATTAAGGAATAAGTAACCGATTATACTCATCAATTATTAGACAGGTATTACGATTGTCTCGTTTTCTGTGAGGAAAACCCCCCTTCACTCAGGTTCAAAGTACCGGTGGTGTTACGGTGACTTGGAGCACAAGGTGAGTGGTAGAAAATACTATGCCTGACATTAGTCTTAAATTGCGACGAGCGATATTGCACAAACAACATTATTATATGTAGCTCTTCTGTGTTCGCATGTTCCCACTTATTAGATAGCTATTGCACCACAGTTCCGGTCAGGTGAACGGTCCATGCGGACATACACAACGGCAAAGTCGATTATTAATTATGACGATAGAGAACAGTTTGCAGCTAGACGTTTGTGAAGGAACCGTGCAAAGTGAGGGCCGGTAAAATCGGCTGTGATATCGCCGTGGTAGTGGTAATCACATCAAACGCCAGCCTGTTACAAAATATAATTTCGAAGCTGCGCTGAAGGAACTATATACTATACGCGGTACATCGAACGTCGTGTGGTACGTACACTTATTAACCATCTTTTGGTGCTTCGATACGAGTGTTGTGATAAATAGCTTCAGGACCATATGGGTAGAAACATGGATGCTTTTTCTATATTCATGGTAGAAACAAGACTCTCACTTCTGCCCCCATGCCAAGTGCAACCAGTTTTGTACCAAAAACTAAAAGAGACTGTGTCATCGACGACGGGTTGTTTGACGAACAAAGAACATAGATACAACCTGGAAGGTCGGAACCCAGTTGATATTTGAAAACAACAATTCCTGCAATTTTTGCGTAACTTACATGGAAGCAAGGTTATTAACAACGCTACCTTTCATTATTCATGTCTGATTATCGCGGGCGCAGCTCAGGTACCTTGTAAATAGTACTGACTTGCCTACAATACCATACCCATGCGCTTCGTAGATTTGCCAGGAATGGCTTGATTTCGAGTGCTCCCGGTTCATTGCTGAAAGAAAATGATATATCGGGGAAAAAAGTTTTGTCTACCTTTCACACATGAACAGCAACGCATCCATCGATATGTAGGTAGTTAATAGTTTAGCCTTCAACGCACGGCCCTTTTACGCAATTGTGTCTTTGGCCATTGCGGTTTCATGACAGAATTTCACAATAGTATGCAAGGCCGCGGTACGCTGTGCTCGGTACGTTGACGACATTATGTGACATGACCTCCAACCTGTTTTTTTTTACATCCTAAATTTCAACTTAGAGGGCGTTATCTCAGTTGCTGGAGCTTTCTCTCCTGCCGCCACTCTGAATGGATGCGGGACGACGATGCTTTAGAGCTTGTCGAGTCCTGCATTGTTGCATTCGTTTACGTGGCTGGGGACATCGCGGGAGATGTTACAATCAAAAGCTTTTAGCACTTCCGTTGATGTTGTTGTCTTTGTGTATGTACAGAGAACAGAATGAAGGAAAATTATAGGCGGCGATGACACAGCCCCCCCCCCCCCCCAAGAACCATAGTAGGCCAAACTGATTAAAATTTGGGTCTTGTACGCTATCGTATTAGCCTACAGTATTCTTTAATTTCTGCGGTCGCAGAAAAAAAAACCATGATACGATAGAGTCGGCACAAAACCGACCAATCTACGATAGCGTAAAAGACCGACCCATCCTCGGCGTAATTGGTTCAAAGAAAAAATGAAATTCTTTTTTGTAATAATGTTAAATTTATGACTATGGACATACATATAGTTGATAAATCAATATTTCTGCCATAATACACTTATATACCCATTTACATTTAGAGATATGTAAAGGTGACACTATTTGAGGGCCGTCTTTTAAAATTACCAGTCATGAAAAGCGTCAGGAAAACGATTCCAAGCACTTTAGTCGAAATGACGAACCCTTCCAAAATATTAAACCATCAGGCACAACTCGGTTATTTTTCTAAAATGATACAACATGCCTGAAATAATTTGTACCTTCAATTCAAATGAATGCATTTTCTCGTTTCTACGAAAGAAAACGGGTCTCTGATCTACACAGATAGAATGAAAAGATACAGTTGTATATGGGTGCCGCGTACTAGACTGGAGAGAAGGGAGTGGGCGGGAAGGAGGGAGGTAATACCGGGGAGAGATGGAATTACCTCACCAGGTGACATTCTACAAGAATAAAATTTTGAATTCGAAAGGACATCAAAATCTTGTTCTAAAAAGAGGACCTCCGCGGGACTCATATCACGATGCAATGCATTTGCATACACGACAATGTGAAAATGAGAGCTTTTTGTATTGATTTAAGGAAAATAAGCTGTCACGTGTAAACTATTTTCATTATAAAAACGTGAATACGAGGAAACAGAATGAGACAATAATGCTAAGTTAACCAACTAGAAAGTAATCAGTGAAAAATAGCGTATGAACGAATTCCAATTGTTCACTTGTATTGTGAAATAATAAGAACCTTTGCTTCACATGCACAAATCCACAAACGAAATGTTTATTTGAAATTATACTGCTTCTGCAGCGGCATTTTCTCTTTGTTCCCCCTGATCCGATCGGTCTCATGTTTTACTTAAAAGTTTCAGCTACTGGCCCTTTCAGTCATTTGTTAGTTATGCACTCATTGCATATTTGGACAACGGGAATGAGGAGATAGCGCACTATCTGATAATCTCCACAGTTCGTCTGCATTCTCATATTTGACGTGGACGTAGGAAGTCGATTTGTTCAAAAGTTTGTGAATTACATGTCAATAATGCATAAAAGTATGTATGTATGTATGGATATATATATATATATATATATATATATATATATATATATATATATATATATATATAATATATATATTATATATATATATATATATATATATATATATATATATATATATATTATATATATATATATATATATATATATATATATATATATATATATATATATATATATATATATATATACAGAGATAGTGAGAGTAAAGCAACAGGCATATACGCGCGACACAGGAAAGGTTTGTATAATAAAAAAAGTTTAATGCATGATATTTTACAAATCATAATTCCTGGACGAGCAGTGCCTGCAATACCTTGTGGTCTGCTCATGCGGCCTGCCTTCTCTGTGCATCGGACGCAGTTGCAAAGGAAAAGAGATCTTTCATACCTAAAATTATATTGTGATGTCGTGATGTCGTATAGTGTTTGCCAGACGTAAACAAAATGCTGATATTAAATTTCTGAAAGAGTCAACTGTTTAATGGAATGTCTACATAGATTAAAGATAATCTTATCGAACAAAAAAGCGACGCAACTTCCCTGTCCACACGTCAAGCAAATCACACAGAACTAACATCCTAAGTAATCGACATAATTTACATGTAATATTATGTAATATTTACATGTAGGCTAATATTTACTATTTATGTCAGAGCGGCCAGGGGGGGGGGGTATTTTGAAAATGGCTTACTGTTTACTCAATTATATATAGAATGTTTTCTCAGCGTTATGTAAACTTTGACCTATGATAGGATTACGGCCAAGTAAGAGAAAAGTTTTGTTCCTGCCCATGAGATAAATGACAGGACAACCCTTGTTACAGCATAGACATGGGGCCTCTACTGTCTATGGTTACAGACACTTGCTTGATAAAACTATGTAATGTTGTGGCTGTAAGCTTATTCTCTCAGAAATGAGAACATAATTTTCTATCATAACAATCGATCGAATTGCGCTTATTGGCTGTGTCACATTTCCGAAGAAAAAAATCGGAATACACCCGAGAAGTACCGAACGTTAACCACCATTCATCACCATTATCGTAATAATGTTAATATTCCTATATATAGTTATTCCATATGTCGCAAGTAGTTCATAAACCTTCAGTTTGTTGTTTGAGGTTGATTTTATTCTCACTGTAGACAAACGCGGTAACCTATATAAGTAATTTTATTTCTTTTCCGAAATACGTTTCATTGTGCCCTGAAAACTAAACTGAGGTGATAATTTTTGACAGTTTAGAGCGGCGTTGTCTCCGACTACCATTTTCCGAATTAAAGCTACGGGACTTGGACATCCAAGCCTGTTTGTCTAGTCAAAACTATTAATTTAGGCTACATCCAGTTGAGGAATTTTCCGTATTTTGTTTCTGTATGTATCTTCACTACTTTCGAACTTTTCCTCGCTTCTGTATACTCGTCTATGGGGCGAATAGTCCCAGAGCTGAATAGCTCTCGAGTGACTGTGGTTCGAAATAGAGTTTTCCCCACTCTTTGCTCACTCCACTCTACAAATACGCTTGGCGGGGCGGGGAGGGTCCGTCCGTCAGCACTGCGGTCGGTTTAACGGAATTTTTTCTTTCAGTGGCCTACAGCTCCGCCACTGTCGCTCAAACTTTGTCTCCTCCCACGCCATGAGGTGTTGAATTGCCGGAAATTCTGTGGAGAGCTGACAGCCACTTGCCAACATCATGCACCATTGAGGTCACCATTGAGAGCTCGCCAGAAGCATCTTACGCCTAATACGTAGTACTAATTTACATCCAAAGTCACTGGTCACAATATTTTGTTGCCTCATTCTACAGACGCATGAATGTGAGGACAATATGGCCGCCGCTACCAAAGACAACTCTACGTTCAACGTGGGAACCGCGGTATCAGTCTCATCGCGATTATCGGGCGGCATGCTACTACAGTGGAGCAACGTCACCGTCAAGATTAAAAAGAAGACAGTCCTCAAAAATGTTAGCGGTATTTCTAAACCAGGAGAGATGTTGGCGCTGATGGGACCGAGCGGTAGGTCTGTCATGACATCATCGTTGCATTTGCCTCTCTCACTTCCCGTTATGCATTGTTTTTGTCCGCGCGCGTCATCGTCAAGCGACCGTGTCATGACGTCATGCAGAACAATGTGAGCGATGTCTCCATTGCTCTGCCATAGGGACGGATCATGTGGAAAACAAACTTGAATGTGAATCGTACATGTTCACGGGTTCCAAAGTTTGAGGTCCGTATTTTCTTACCCTTTGCGCATTTTTTATGACGTTCAGAATATTTGCCATTGTAGAATAGTTGTTATTAAAAACTAAACAAACCTCGGAACTACCAAAACAACCTAATATCAGTATATAAAGGTGGCATTAGGGGTTGAGCATGCCAAACTTCTCCCATAGACTGTAACATTGCCAGTTGAAAAGATAAATCAGATTTTCCGGTAGTTTTGGCCGGCACTGGCTCACCCTTCCTATCCTGTGAATCCCTAGGGACAGCTCTGCGTGGATGCATTACATAAATTTGTTGACTAATGGCGTGACTAGCGAACCTATTCAAAAAGGTAAACTAGATTAAATGGAAAAAATAACAGAGAGAGTAAACAACGCATCCCAAGAGACTTCTAACAAATATCTGAACCACGGTCACTGAGTGACCCAAGCACAGGCCCCATTCTTGGAATTGTTTATTTCGGCGACAAGATATATATATATATATATATATATATATATATATATATATATATATATATATATATATATATATATATATATATATATATATATATATATATATATATGTGTGTGTGTGTGTGTGTGTGTGTGTGTGTGTGTGTGTGTGTGTGTGTGTGTGTGTGTGTATAGTGTGTGTGTTACATATAGATGTGTATAACTTCAAGTACAAAGTAATAATTATGAAACTTGATAGGTATTAGACGGGGTTACTCGTAAGTTCTTGTAGGAATTCGTATTTGAGCAATAAACCACACCCAGCGACGCTGATTTCGACCAATTCATGGCAAATGTCCATGAGCGGTAGCGAATGCATATTTCGTCAAAATCAAGTGGTATACCCGTTGCTGATGTGTTTTATTGCTATTATTTTACGCTATTGAATTGAACTCAGGCGTGAAACGTCAAAAGGGGTACTTTGTCCAGGTATATTGGAGCTCGTGCCTGTGCTAACCATGCTATTCGGCGAATATAGCACTGTTATTTTCTCGCCTCAACCAATCAAATCGCCGTATTTGCGCCATCAATACACTGTAATGATTAATATTAGGTATTACTTCAACCATGAAAAACAGGAACTTCATTCACAACTGACGCGTGATGTCAGTTGAAAGGAGATCCAACTGCATCAGCCACTGTTGTTTATAGGCCAGGCGTCTAGGGCGCAGGGGTGAATGGCCTCGCGGTCACTTCGCTCGGGGTGAACCATGATAGCCGCGGTCGCATATTCCAAATGATTGTTGCCGGAAAGGTGTAAGAAATTGACATTTCTTTCTGCATTACTTGACGAGGTAATTCCTCTTCTGTAGCCAAACGCACGTCTTTCCGTCAAATAAGTTTGCCCACAGTCACTCTTGGTCTATTCAGCTCTGGGACTATTCGCCCCATAGACGTGTGTACATAAGCGGGTTTTTTCTCGCTTATGTACACACGTCTATGGGGCGAATAGTCCCAGAGCTGAATAGACCACGAGTGACTGTGGTTTGCCGCGACAAAGAAATCGACGGAGAATGGTAGACTACTAGTTTGACCACCGTGGCCTCTGGGTGTGGGCTAAAAACCATCGTGACAAACTTTCATAAGCATCCAATCCAATTAAAATCCGGTGCAAGGATTTGCTAGCTTTCATTCTTTTTCCTGAATCCTTTGTATTCGAGGTAGGTCGGTCCTCGCCTCTGGGGAGAAGCCGATGGTAGCAAACGCGAAAGTGCATGTTGTTTTATCAAATACCAAAATAAATCGTGGTCGGATTTCGATCGCAAAACGACTGAACACAGAACGTATTCTCTCAACCTTCCATTGCGAGCACATCTAGGCCTACTATTTAGCTGTAATTTCTAATTCAATGAATGGAATTTCGCAATCAGAGCACAGTCGTAACAGTAGGCCTATACGTAACAATAGTAAGCTTCTTCATCGAAAACGGAGCAATATCTCCGGGAGATATTGCTATCATGTCCATGGCTCATGATTGGCGACAGATCACACATGAGCTAGTGAAAAAAGTTCGTGGCCCTGGTAGGCCCTATAGCAACTTATTGGGAAGCCTTCACTGGGGGTGTAGGGTAAGCCACGCCGACGGCAATAGGCGTCCAAATATCGGTTCGAAAGAGAGGTTATTTTAGGTTTTACTTTTAGTGCAATTGCTCCATTGTACGCCAAGTGTTCATAGCAAATCATATCGTATTTCGGAACCAAGCAGTTCGCCTACCGAGATGTCCAAAACATGTCGACTAGCCACTTTCACTTTCTGCATATTTCATCATTCAGCCGATAACGAAACTCCTCCGCAATCTTTTTTTGTTTTTGTTTTATCCATGTTTTGTCATATTTTGTCCGCGTTTTTGTTTCCTGTTAGGTTCCGGGAAGACTACATTACTGAACGTTTTATCAGGACGACATCGTGAAACAGAAAGTGGTTCTATTCATGTCAATGGAGCGCCACTCAACAAGAACCTAAGAAGAAAGATTTGCTATGTCCTACAAGATGATATATTTTTCAACACCCTGACGTTGAGGGAGCAACTAGTGGTATATAAAAATACCCCTTCAACTCTTTGAGCATTTTTGCCAGTTGTAAATATTTCTTGGTCTTTTTTGTTGAATGATGGAAGTGCCGGTACTGAGAGAAACAGAAATATTCAACGGCGCAACACAGTAGTAAAAAGCGTAGTCTTTTATATTCGTATTTTGTAAGTCCAAGTTCCTTGAAGAAAGTGGCTTACTCAAAAGATTAATTACTAGAATCATCTACACAGCAATTCAGCATATCTATGAACCCGCTGCGATAATGGTGACACCGAGAAAACCTATAGTTTGAAGTGCGCCCCCTTGCCATGTGAAACCATAAAGCTTGACAAGTGTACCCAGCACTTCAAACACTAACTACTTTCTCCATTGTTTCAGTACACTGCAAGGCTACGACTGCCAAGTTCAATGTCAGACTCTGAGAGGAAGAGGAAAGTTGAAGAGGTTGTCGATATTCTGGATATCAGAAAGTGCCTCGATACAAGTATGTTCGCGATACAAGAATCGTTCGTTAGGCAGAATTTCCTCTACTTTGAAGTTTGGTTATTTTGGTGACCAAAGCTGGCTATATTCCGAACATTTCTTTTCCAGATTAATTTCAAATTTTTGCCGCAAAAATGAGGACGACAGTGGACGAAGAATTGAGAAATATTTGTGACATTTATGGAAAGGTTTTGGCCATTCATTGAAAAAAATTGATACATTGCAAGCTACTGTTTTAGCCCTGAGAGTTAGGCATGAATCGTAGTGTCTTGAAAACAATCTTCCCTTGTGTAGAATTATCAGAATATGTAAAGCAAAAGTACACTATCGAAAACCATTATAAAGTCAAGGACGTTTTTGCAATTTCATAAATACGTTTTTCTTTGAAATTCCAGAAATCGGCAGCCTTGCAGCTAGGGGTCTATCCGGGGGTGAGAAGAAAAGGGCGAATATTGGGTGCGAATTGATGACGGACCCTGCAATTTTGTTACTCGATGTAAGTCATGTCGTCGATAGAGGGCGTAGGTAAAATAGCTAATGATGCGATGAAGGACAGTAAGCTTATTGGCTCAAATGTCTATGGGCGAAGTGAATTCGTCATTTCGATTATGTTATGCATACTCTCAATTCATCTTTATTTTTCGGTATGGTTTTATCTTTTTAAGTTCTATAGCTTCCCGAGTAAAAATTCGAAAATTTGTCTCATCGTATCATGTTGACACAGGCGCTCGTTGGCTGGGCATTGTACTTGATCGATCGATCGTCTGCTCGATCTATAGATCGCATACGTTTCTCTGCCCTAGTACGCAATCGATAGATTGAGCAGACGATCGAATGATCAAGCAGACTACCCAGCCCACGAGCGCCTGTCATGAGGAATATTCGATCATCAATATCTTTGCAAGCAGACCGTTCATAACGATAGATCTTGACTGTACATATTAAACTACAGATCTTTCATACCATGCAAGTTTGACAAGCCATAGCTTTTGTACCCGCAAGCTCAATGAGCGAGACTCCTTTCTAAATTCTGTTTTTGTCTGTCATGTACGTAGGAGCCGACATCAGGACTCGATTCATTCGCTGCATACAATTTGATGACTACCCTGAAAAACTTTGCCGAAGCAATGCAGAAAACCGTTCTATTATCGATTCACCAGCCTTCCAGTCAAATGTTCTATATGTGTGATCGTCTGTTTCTACTGCATGAAGGCGAGGTAAGAATTTGAGAGCCAGATACACAACGGGGTATCAGCTGTGTTCACAAGATCTTGTTGGAATCGGGTCATTTTGTGCAGAAAGCTCTGGACAGTGTGACATACCTTTAAAATTGATCAAGATTTATTCTAAATAAACCAAGATTACGTCAGAATGATACGTCTTGGGTCACCACGGCAGAGTTTGAATGTTTGACTTGTCGAAATTGCGACTTTGAAAAATCAGATGTCGCTAAAATAAGAGAGAAATCCAAAGCTCTGCTCAGCAACGTCGATTTGTGTTAGCAGTTCTTGTGTAGCTTCTGGCGACACCGCTTTTTACTATGGATTGATGTGTACACGTGATTCACACCAGCTGCAGTGACAACGAATATAAACCATGCTGTCAATGCACTACGCGAATATAGTACCGCTGAGGGAGTCCTACTACTGTCAAGTTAATGAAATTCAAACGATAGTATCTGATTGGCCTTTGACGCGCTTTTGATTTTTTTTTCTCTAGACAGTATATTTCGGTGAAGCACCAAAAGTTGTAGACTATTTCTCCGACATTGGTTTCCCGTGTGAGAAACATTACAACCCAGCTGATTTTATAAGTAAGTAGAATTACCCCACTCAAAGGAATATCATTGAGTGAAATGAAATGCGTTGTATACCAAGTATTTATTGCCGTTCCTATTTGCCCATACCCTTCTACGACAATTGCTTTCATACGTAATAAATGTAGATAAGACAATCACATTTTTCATCTATTAAGATTTTAATTGACAATTACCTGTGAAATATTCTAAAATGAGAGAATTGGTCGTTCCTGGCGTCATTGCCGAACGCAATCCAGCTGCGGAAGTGATTTCTTGTCCATCCGAAATATCTGACATATTTCTAGACACGAAGTATCAAAAGATAATCACAAGGGCATGAGTAGTGCACTAATTTCATGTAGCTATATAGATTATTTCACGAGGCAAACTGGTAAATTTATTGTCCAATGAGCTAGCAATGTTTCAAACGAAATCGCCGTTTATTGTTCGACAGAATCTTCAAGGAAAAAATTGACTTATTTCAAAACAAAAATGAAACGCAGTCGTGTGGTCTTCCAATGCTCCACAAAAAACGCGCCCACATTTGGATCTTTTTTCGGAACACAAACCTCAAAGATGTGCTTAACTTGTTTATCAAATTTAAGCATTACCGATTTCTCTTTTTTCTCGCATGCGCAGTGGAAAAGCTGAGAAGCAACGACGATGACGTCAAAGCCATCATGGATGCGAGCAGAAACGCAACATGGGCATGCGCAGAAAATGTTTCCACGGCAACAGGGCAGGCAAACGGTTACTCAGGTACGGTATACTACTCGACTTCTGAAGGCGGCGGGCGACTGGCGCTCCAGGAAGCAAACGGCGACAGTTCCAGCAGTGGAAAATGGCCGACGAGTTTCTGGGATCAGTACGAAGTCCTTACCTCTCGAAGTTTCAAAGATGCCAAAACGAAACTAGTTACTCCTGTCATGTTCGTCACAATGTTTTCATTAGCTGTTATAGCGGGTATACTTTGGTTTCAAGTCGACCACCTCGAAGATATGATTGATGAGCGCTCATCTGTGGTAAGTCTTATGTACAGTGTTAGCCGTTTTCAGACAGTTACAATGCATGGGCCAATAGCAGGATAAAGTTTAACATCGTCGACTGATGATTGAATTGATGGTGTTGTTTAAATATTTGACAATTATTAAAATGGATTTTTGGACCGCCAAAATTGAGTTTTAGTCGCTCATCTTTGTGTTGACCAGTGATAAATCGAACTGACTTTTCGACTTTCGACTTTTTACAGTTAGAGAAACTTTTGCCATGTAAGTTAGTTTATGCTCAAACTGTGCTTTTATATGGTACATGTGTTTCAAAGGTTATTTTTTATCAAAACATTCCGTCAGTCCAGATCTCTGGCAACCTATCATGTATTGTATAATTTTGAACTTGTCTCAACTTATTTTTAGAGTTGCGGCAAGCGTTTATCTAAAATCTAAGATGCCACTAAATCTCTCTCTCTCTCTCTCTCTCTCTCTCTCTCTCTCTCTCTCTCTCTCTCTCTCTCTCTCTCTCTCTCTCTCTCTCTCAGCTATTCATGAGTCTCATGTGCTGGAGCGGTATGCCTGTCTACCTAGCATTGTCAACGTGTAAGTTATCATTGCGAGTTTCAACCCAGATGTTTTCTACACAAGATTGAGAACCCTTACTGAACTGAAACTTTTCAATAATTTCACCGTCTTTATAAAGAAATCTGCTGTAAGGTACTAAAGGTGCCGTCAGCTTAACCTTCAGAAAAGCGCCTACACTCTACAATGACGTATATATTCCTACTGAAAGTAAATTATCGACAGCGCTAAAATGATCGTACTTTGTAATTTTCATAGGATTTGTGAAACAGACTCGCCAGTATGTGCATAAAAACTTTGTAACGCACACGATCTGGCATAAAGTGTTCGTTTCGGTAGGCAAACAACAACCTATTTGCACTGATGAAACATTCAAAATGTGATCAATATCATACAACTCATTTGTCCACTTTGTAACAGTTTGTGACGCACTTTCTTATTCTAACTGTCCAAATCATGTTAAATTGCTTGATGGTTAGGTTGTCAACACAGCCTATACGTTTTTAATGAACCCAATTTCCTGTAAATAGGCCCTCTCTTACCATTGGTAACAATGGGTTTGGGCCAAACCATGGTGACGGAAGGGTCCATAGTTATTAAGTTGACGGCTGAATTTTAGTCCTGGTAGAATTCATCCGTCAACAATAAGATTGGGCACACCACACATTGCCGTTGTGTTTGCAGGGTCGATGGTGTATTTAATTTGGAGACGAAGAAAACGTCCTTATTCTATGGAAGACAAATATTAAAAACATCAAACGTAACAGGTTTTGTCGCCTTAACAGGTTTTAATTTGTTTTGTCTCAAGTTTCTTGAGTTTCAAATATCACTGGCTATTGTACTCTGTTCAGTAAAATCCAACCTGATTGAAATAGTCTATCAAAGAGACTGTTATACCAGCATCCAGCCCCATAACGATTAATTTAGGTACACCATTTGCATTCCGCTTTAACTTTTGTTTTACGTACCTCTGTCAAAGTTACACCGGCAATGCCATTCACAGACAAGACAAAACTGCAATTCTGTGCACGTGAAACCGATTCTCGTCTATTCGGTCAACATTGTGGTGTCAAAATTATATTTAAGAAATGTGTACTCCAGTTAATCTAAGAAGACGCTGTGTGTGTTACAAAGTTTTTATGCAAGACAATGCTCAGACCACCTGGTTCAGTAAACTGGTAACGTGAAAACAATCGCCCCCATAGAGTAGTAACTCATTTGACGAGATTTTTCCTTTCCCTATCCTGCGTTTTGGCTTCTTGCAGTTCCTGCGGAACTACTGGTGATAAACAAGGAACGGACGTCGGGTTTATATCGTCTCTCGTCGTACTTCTTCGCCAAGCAAACCAGCGAGTTCCCCTTGATCATATTTCTACCCGTTCTCGGTCACACTATCGTATACTGGCTGGCCGGGCTTAATCGTCACTGGCCTGCTGCCTTCTTCTGTTCGATGGGTGTCATGATAGTGGGGGCGATATTCGGTCAGGTATGATTATTATACAACTCAGATCAATAAATTTAGGTCCGTTATGCAGGTTTAACGTTATGCTGGCCGCATTCGGTCGACTGAAAAGTGCGCCGCCTTCGGTCAACTGACGAGTGCAACATAGAATCACGAGTTTTTGACGAATTCTTATTTTACTTGCGTTATCGAAGCAACTTTTTATCGCATTATAGCTGAACACTCTTAAGGTGAAGAGTGGCAATGACTTACAAGTTCTACATAACAATTGAGTAAAGTCATTCGCACAGGCAAAAAGAAAAACGAACTGGATAAACAAATGTACAATATTTAGACTCGCCAAAAACAAATTTAGATTCACATTTTAGACAGTTATTTACGGCTATCGCTTTATCAGTTTTATACTCTCTTGTAGAATATTGTATGTTTTAATGTAAATCCGATTTGCATGCGTAAAGGTAAATTTCTGTTTTTATTGACAGTCAATAAATATTTGAATTAAACTGAAATAAAATACTTATATTCAAAATCTAAATATAGGCGTATAGAAAAATTATGAAAATCTCACGAACATTTGCCACGTTTCAGTATTACTGTTCGGAAATAGGCAACAAATATGATTGTTTTTGTTTCTCTGGTCTGTGTGTCGCTCTAGCTGAATAAGCTATGCCAATTCCGGTAGCTCGACACTTCTTGGATGTCAAGTCCTGGTTTCTGGTATGGCACTCTCCATCCCAACTTTATTTGCACCAATGCTATTATTTCTAAGTTTTTTTAATTGTCTGTTTTTCCTTCTGTCTGTATCCAGTCTTTGGGAATGGTTCTAGGGTTGCTGTTCGACGATTTGAACAATGCGCTAACCTACGGCGCCATTGTGATCGTGTACAGTCTGGTGGCTGGAGGACTGTACATACGGGACTTCCCGATTTTCTTACGGTGGGCTAAATACACATCGTACATCTACTACCTGTACCACTCTATGGTGATAGTGGAGTTCACAAACAACGAACCGACGATGTAAGTGGTACAGTTGCAAATTTGTTTTACCGGTCGAGGTGACAAGAGAGGCGTGGGGTAAATTGCTTGCTACATTTGAAAGGGATCACGACATTTTATCAAAAGTTTCGCAGTCGTCTGAACTTCGCTCAAATGTCGTATGGGACCCATACGACCAATGGCAATACTGTATCCAAGGTACGATGGTGATTGATGAAAGCTAAAACATGCCTGTCATAATCTACATCGTATAATTTGTAAATGCTACAGCTATGATGATGAGGTGCATCTAGATCTCGTGCACTAAATTCATTGTTTTTAAACAAGAAGCTCGCACAGGCGCAGTTCCGACGACTGTTTCCCTTTAAGAGAAATGCATTTTCCAAAGATGATTGATTGTGAAACAGAAAGTATGGCACAAAAGTGGTGCACTTATGACGCCTGCATTTTGAGAAATCATGATCTTTGACAAACACCTCCACCCTGGGGTCGAGCCCGTCCCATATGTTGTATCAAGTGACAATTGGCTGGAGGAAAGACCACGTGAGCCGATAGCTATTGACACTTTAAGGTAGAATGCGCTTCGGAGACAGATACTGGAACTCTCAAAATTGTACAATACTTTTCTGATGTACTGCTTGTTGGAGCTCAAATGAAGCTCTTGGATTACGGAGTTTTTGACGGTCTAAACTTTCTTAAAATCCCAATAGAGTTGACACAAGGATGGCGGCCATTTTGAAATTGATAAATCGGTAATTTGGGGTAATTTGATCCTCTAATCCTCTAATACCAAAATTTGCACTTTGACCCCTGATTTTGATGCTTGATTTGTAAGAGTATTGATGAATATGTCCTGAATGAAAGTTTGAGAAAAAAAGTTAAAAATCTTTTAATTTTAAGGCGCTTACTACCTTACCGTTTTCAATCGCAATCAAAGGCCAGTACAGCAAATGACATGGGACGATTACAAGATCATCATTTTCTTTTTTTCCCCCCAACTTTCAGATGTAACATGGAATATTCCAACTACGCTGAATGTGCAGCATATAACGGAACCAACGTGGTGGAGATTCAACCGGAGTCCATCTTTGATTTCTTTGAAGTTATACTGCCGTTTTGGTTTGACTTGCTGGTCCTCATAGGGGCAGCCATAATGCTCAGAATACTATGTTACATCCTTCTGAAGTACTACCGAAAACCAAAATAATTTTAGAATAATATAATGAAAGAAGTTTCAAAAAAAACCAAATTACGAACAAGCACAAGCAAAATATTGTATATTAAGTTAAATGCTGAATTCCCTTTATTTTATTCCACATAATTTGTATCAGAAAATAAGTTAACAGTATATTAATAAAAGAACTTACGGTGACAAAACCGTTTGCAAGAACATGTTGATGCAATTTATCGGATTCTGTCTCATTTTAAAACTGAAGCTTTCAAGCCCGTGGTTTTGCCACGCCTATAAACTTTCCTTCTGAATATTGTAGTACCAATAGATGAAAGAAAACGCCAATTATGTTGCCTTTTGTGCGCAGTTTGACATTTGACGAATTTTCAAATTCACTGTCCAATTTCTGCGACGGAAGACCTTGTAATGAACTTCTTAGATACCCCAGGGCCTGTAACCTGCTGGCTAAACATTTTGACGTGTACGGGATCGCTCCTGATCTAGAGACTTGAAGTTCAAGGTGATCTCACGTATGATGTGGCCCCTGTGAATCCAAGGCGTGGAATGAACACATGCCAAAAGGGTCCTTTCCCTTTCTGCCTTGTCCTTGTTCTGAGGTCATTAGATTTAACTACAGATATCAACACTGTGTTCCAGATGTGTATTCCATATCAACACCGGCGGAAAACACTAGATCATAGATGCCCGTTAATTTATTTCCGCCGAACAATCAGGTGTGCTGGCTTTTCCCTGAAAGTCGGAAACAGATCGGTGTATTAAAGTACAAGTGGTAAGAAACGGTAGATAATTACAGAATACGCCCTACTTACAGATTGTGTTCATAAGGTGTACACTCACACTAAAGGGGTCAATAAGGTGTAATAAGAAAGAATGCCACCTCAAAGGTACGACAATATCAGTGTTTTGCAACCTATGCTTTCTTTTTCAATGTAACCTCTCAGATATGACTGTTCACGGGCAAGAAAAAATAGCGAGTCGGAATGAGGCATTTCATTATGATGTAAATGTTTGTCTCATAGTTATACCTGTTATAACGTTGAAGAGACTTTCTGTTACGAAGTTCCATCATCGCTGCTACTGTCTGTGCATGGTTCTATAAATTTTTGCGACATTTTGTCGGTGATGGCTAAGTTGCAGTTGGATTTCATATATAGTATTACTAAAAGTTACACGGCGGTAGTGAAAGGGACATGAAAATGACGAATCGTTTAAAAAATCAAAACTTAAAAAGTACTGTAAACCTACATAATACTAGGTATACCTTGATTAGTCATGTGCTTCAGCTAGCTACGCCTCTTCGTTTTTGAACGATGTTTTTGATTATTTTGATACTTTCTATGAATGGAGCAGGATTCATACAATTTTATTCGATAAGCCCTATCAACTTTTTGATCCTACACAGAGGATCTTCATCAGGATCTAAAAATAGATAAAATCCAGTTGAATGACCATAAATACTGGAATGACCATAAAAATGGGGGAACTAAAATAAGGTGAGAAATAAAGAGAACAAAGAAACGATCATTGTAGAACTTCGAAAATATAATAAAACAATTCCAAAAGCTACTAAAATTGTGACAGACAAAAAAGTAATATGATGTATCCCAAATAAAAAGCTAAGAGAAAAAAAAATCGGGAAAACTTACAGATAAACACTTTTCAAAATGTACTGGCTGACAGAAGTGGAACGAATAAAAGAAACCAAGTGTACTCCTTCACTTAGTAATGTTATGTTTCCCCTAGGTATTTTGATACTTAGCGCTTAGCTGCAACTAAAATGTAAATTGAGTAAGCTTGTTTCAAAAACATTTACCTTGTCCAAATAAGCCATTGTCAAAATTACCGTATTGCGAATGTCTCGCCCCGGAACAGAAAAAATTAAGCTCAAGAAAAGTTTAATCCATTCTCTTTCGTAATCGATAATAAAAAAAAAGTGTTGCCTTGCAAATTTGGTTTGCGGAAACAAATTACCTGACATTTACAGAGAAAATTTAAATTCCAGATGGTCGCTGTTCTAAGTGTAATGCTATCGGGGGAAAATAAAATTTGGCAATTTACAAAAATAAGATGTCCAGTGGAAGCTCCGGTGTTCTTCACACGTTTGAAACAATCAGTACACCAGCTAATTATTTAAAAATTTTGAGCATTTTAACAAATTCATTTTAAATTCCAGAAGCATATGTAAAAGTTTGAGTCCCAATTTAACTATGTTACCGAAGCGCATCTTCCATCCAAATAAGGTTCATTTCTCTGGACAATGCAACATTCTCTATATGAATGCATTTGTCCTGGCAGAGTGTGCGTGCTGTTCTGGCTTTAGTTTCATTTTACATTTTATGTCTTTTTTTGTTTATTTCAAACAAGAAAACATGTTTCAGCCATGTTTTAGTCACTCTATCGAAGTTTTCGTAAACATCTTCCCCCGAAGCAAACAAACAAACAAGACAACATCAGAGACTAATTTAATTCTCTGTACACATAACGCCCCGGGCGTAGAGCTTGGCCTTGTGGGGTGTCGTCCCCATTCAATTGAATGCATAAGACCACGCACAGTCACCTCTGTTCTAAAATTCATCTTCTTAGCATATGTACACACGTATGTAATTGTATACGTCCGACTTCCAGTTGTCTCAATTGCAATGACTGTGTCAATTATTTTCGACGTTGTATAATTCAGAGTGAGCCAAGACACATATAGAGCCCATCGCATAAGTAGCCTACACGTGTTGGGTTTTTATTTGTTTGTTTTGTTGTTGTTTGATTGTTGGGGGATGTTAGCACAAACCTCGGGCACTTCAAACAATATTAGATATAATGCAGAGTCATGGTACAGTACTGTAATCAGAATGGGTTTTAGCGAAGTGGGATGGGCCAGTATACTTATTTTTTTATGGGCCATGATTGGGGAAGCCCTACATACCCAGCATGCACAGCGTGCAAGTGAGGTCAGTTGAAATTTGATTGGCTGTAAACGCGAAGGCCATGCCCCTCGTTCAATTACAGTCATAAATTGTCTCTGTTTTGCACCAATATTATTGAAATTGATATGTAAAGGTTGATATAATTTATATTGATATGACGTTCGATCTTCATTTGAAAGGGTTGACATTCAAGCTGTAATCGATATTGCGTTTACTGCCGTATTCTTTTATTACTTTGGTACGAGGCTATACAGTGTTACATGTATGACGACGTGACACTTCGAATCGTCCATTTCATCACTGACTTCAAAGGCAAGCAGCGCAGCGCAGCCAAGCTGATACTAGAGAACCCGGAAGCGTACTTTTGTATATTGTACATTGTAGGCAATCACGATGAATAACCAAGTGACAACAGGTAGGTCGTGTGCTTCTCAGATATTTTAGCCGTTATGCGAACCCATATGATGTGCAGTCCAACGCCATGAAGAAAAGTCACGTTTTTACACACGTTTCAGATTTACAGTTACACAACTACGACACAATGCAGTCCGGTTACCACCTTACATCACAGACCAATGTTTCGTAGCCTTTTTTTGTGTCCAGTGAAGCAGAATCCCATGATGAATTTAGGTAGAGACAGGAAATTATTTATTATTATTTTCTGTCCTCCCCGCCACCTGCACTTAGCTCCATGGTGTAAGCATTTGTCATAATAAATGTTTGCCGCAGCAGTACAGTGTCAGTAGCTCGAAGTTTTGCCCGAGGTTGTAGGTCGGACGACCATCAACCTCAGGCAAAACCTTGAGCTACTGTACTGCGCCTAATGAAATGTTGGCCTGATGTGAAAGATGATGTTGAATTAATCGCAAGATGTCCATTATAGGATTTGTATGATGTTGAAGCCGATGGTTGCCCGGTTCTCAATGCAACCAACTTGACATGTGGTGTACCAATGTCTAAATTTCCAACAGTCATGTAAAGTAAAGACATGAGTAAAGTCATGTAAAGACTACCTATTCTGTTCTATTCTGTTTGGACTTATGCTTAAACTCTAGACGCCACAGTTGATATGCTGACAAGCATATCCCGCACTGAAGATAGATAGTGATGTTCCAGTCACGCCTCTTGAAAAAGCTTAGGCTCTTGATTTTAATAGTACCAAATGTGTTCAGAAGCTGTTGTGATCAGTAGCCATACCCGCCTCCCCTTACAAATAAATGTGATCTGTGTGGGAATTTATGCCATATGCAACAGAAAACAATTCAGAGAGGCTCAGGTATGGCTTGAATTCACAGAAACTTCAGGTCCATCGTGAAGCATTTATTCCTCCCATTGCAGGCTTGTAATCTCGACAGTTCCATGAAAGTGTGTAAAGTAGTTTGATGAACTAACTCATTGTTTGTGTTGGTTGTAGGAGGTACAAATCAGTTTTCTTGCTGTCAGGTTTGTTTTCTGTTTATGTGTCCTGTGGATCTATAAAAATTACTTTTCCCATCTTTCAGTTTCATTGGTGGAGAGGTCCGGCAAATCTGGAGAATACACTTTAGTGGATCCGTCAGCCTCTGGAAAAGTCCATGATCCTATGGACCTCGTGGAAATTGCTCGGCAAGTACAAAAGGTAGGTAGAGGTCTCCTGTATGCACCATGATGTTCAAAATTTTTTCAAATTCAGTGGCAAGTTATTAGTGAGAGGTGACCTCAGGAGGGGTGTTCATGGAAGGTTTACCTTTCATGAATAGGAAAATACTGGATAGGTATAATATAAAGAGCCAGCCAAAATTAACCTGTTCACTACCATGGTTTATCCTAACCCATTGTTATAAATGGTGAATGTGGGCCCGATTACAGAAAGGTGGGGAGAGCAGGTTAATGAACAATTCATCAATTTGTCCTGTGTGCAGTTTGAAATTAAAAAAATATGTGTATTTGTGTGTGTGTGGGGGGAAGGGGTGAATGCGAAGTTCATCTATACAGACAATATATAAGATCTATTGATCAAACTCAGTGATGAATCTGTTCAATAGTCACTTCAGCTGTAAAGTAAAGTAAAATAAAGTAAAAGAGCTTTCTGCCAGTATACCACAAGACTGCAACCTTCTGAAACAAATTGACTGTACATATATCTCTCCAGGCTGATGAATTCACTCGTGCCAATGCCTGCAACAAGCTGATGACCATCGCGGAACAGATTCGACACCTCCAGGAACAAGCCAAGAAAGTCCTGAAGGAGGCCAAACGAGATGCTGACCTCCACCATGCAGCCTGCAACATCAAAAAACGACCTGGTCAGATGTACTACCTGTACAGGAGAGAGTCTGGACAACAGTACTTCTCAATTTTGTCACCCCAGGCAAGTGAAAGTCTCTTTTGAAATGACCAAGTTATGGTCTTACTGGCTCTTTGTATGTCTTCAGAATATTTATAAAAGAGCATTAAATTTGTTTCTACACTTGATTCATGTGTCAATGCAGTGAGACTATAACTGCAAATTTCAGAATTTCACAGGTGCACCAGAAAAATTCAACATTTAATGCCCAAATCCATAATCTGAATGTAAAATGTGTTCTGATAAATAATGAACAATGGTTCTGCACAAAGAGTTTGGTTTGAATTGAAGCAAATGTTTCAAGTTATTTCAGATCATTTGTCAGGAGAACAGTGGTTTTTGCTAAAATGGCAGTTACACATTGTTGCACTTATATGACGCATATTGTTATGTAAATTTATGTAAGTCTTTTTATCAGAATGCATGAAAAAGAGCATGTGTGTCACTAGTACTTCATGGTTGTGTGAGACTGCATGTGTCCGCTTTATATGTGTATCCCTTTCACCACCATGGTTTTGTCCAAATCCATTGTTATCTGTGCTGATTGTGGACCAGTTAAACAGGGTATTGGGGGTGAGCAAATTGAAAATTTTTACATCCTGATGACCACTCATATGCTGATCTTTTGCAAGAGATGCAGGGGGAATTGTAGTTTGTTAGTTGCAAGAGATACTCGCACAAATAGGAAATTTGTTTTCTTGCTATCAAAGAGACCGTGAAGTGAGATCTCATATCACACAGTTCTTACCCAAGATGTATTTACAAAAGCTCTCTGACAATTCTTGATTTCTCATCAAATGTTATACATATATTTACTCTTTCCAGGAATGGGGAAGTTCATTGCCGCATGAGTACCTGGGTGCCTACAAATTGGAATACGACATGTCGTGGACGCCACTGAAGGATGTTGAGAAACGTGGCCAAGAGATCGCCTTGATTGACAAGCTGCTTAGCTCACAGACGGCCATTACATATCCGTCAGAACCGAACTTTGAACCCCTAGTGCCTGAGGATGACATGCCAGAGTCAAGCAGTGATGATTGAAAATGTGGAATATTCTTCTAGATTTTATTGCTTCCAGTTGAATCATGGACAAAATTACCTTTCCTCATTGCTTCAAAGGAAGAAGAACAGTGTGTTGATCTAAATCAAATTTGTACATTAGGGTGCTCAACTCCGATGACAATATCAGGGTTAAAGATATACAATAAGGCTTACATAACTGAAATAATGATATTGTTGTATTTACAGTTTGTGCATCAATTTGCATATGGGATGTCACATGTATTTACATGTGTCTTTTTATAAGAGGCCAAGACAATGTATATGATGATTGAGTAACTGGTCAAAAGTGTTGTGTTATGAAACACTTTGGTTGTTTACATAAGTCTTTTGAACTAATATTATTTTTGTTTCTTTGTCAAATTTTTCGCATCCTTTTCATCTGTTCATATCCAACTTTGCTTCAGTTTGTTATGGTTGAAGCCACAGGTGTGAACTATGCTGTGACGGCAGCCAATTTAAAGTTTCTGATTTAAATGTAGTTGCAAAGAGAATACTATAAACCAAATGGTAACTGTACTTTGGCTTGACACATTGTATTCTGGAGAGCATATCATTGTTTTCAGCAAGGGAAATTGGAATATTAGGGTGAAACATCGGTGTTCGTTTAATTATTTTGCTTTTTGTGTTAAACTTTTCCTCTGAAAGAATGGATATCAGATTTCTAATATCTGTTCCAAAAACCCTGCTGTTGTGCATGCTGTATCTGACATGCAGAAAATTCAGACTCTGAATCAGATGTAATCAGAGTGAATGTGTTCTTCAAGCAGTAAATATGATAGTGTCACAGAGAACCACTGTATGTCAGCAACAAATTGTGGAGGCATCAAGGGTGTACAGTTGGTTTTTTATTCAAGAAAGGTATGTTGTACGTCCTGTGGTTAAAGACACTATGACCATGTAGACTTCGAGGGATTCATCTAGGTTCAAGAAATGGTTTCATACAGCCCAGCCACAATGTCATTGCCCTGTATGTTCAGACTTGGCCCAACTCATACCATAGTGAAGAGCAGGCACAACATGCAACTGAGATGTTTTAAGTAAAAAGGACAATTGTTTGAAATGTTTCATCCCAGGGCATACAAGTAGATTTGATGTGTCATATTGATGATATCATTCAAATGTAAGATTATTCTCCCATTTTGATGGTTTTATGAAAAAAAATTTTTTTTGAGGCTGGTGTGTAAATAGGAGAGTTAAGAATTAAAAATTGTTCAACGTGACTACCAGTGGGATTTTAAAGCTCTGTAAATACACAAATTTTAGAGTAATATGAAGTTGGAAAATAGTCTGATTCAACTTAACAAGTTTCCTATCAAGCCAGTGTGGTTCAGATATGTTTTTGTCATAATGTAACCTATGCTGCCATACAGGGTAAACTGATTTATACAATGAACAGCCACTCTAGATTAGTAAAATATTTTATTGTATCATGCTGGTAGTGGTAAATTATAGTCTTCCGACTGGTAGTCGACAATATTCATTCCAAAGGAATGACACTTTATTTGATATGAAAAGGGTAGGTGGAGAAGTCACTATAGGCATGGTTTTAATGAAATGTACATTGTACATGCTGCACATTTGTATCATAATTGATGTGAATAAAAAAGTTCTTGCTGAAAATGCAGACAAATATTTATTTTGGCATATTAATGAAAGAAAAATTATGTCATTTGTGATCAGCGCTATAGACGATCACCAAGTGAATAAGTAAGTAAGAAAGTGCGTGAGTGAGTGTGTGAGTAAAAAGTAAGTAATCAGGTAATGTTCATGTACCCAAGAACTACATGTATACATGTCAATCAAGACAAGAAGATAGGAAAAAGAGCCATATGGCGAATCTGAAATACCTGACAGCTAGTCTAGCCTAAACTCCAACAGGCCTGGAACTCCACCGTGATAAAATATGGGGAAAATCGAAGAAAACAGAGAACTCGCCCAAAAAATAATTGTGAATTTTCAAGTTCTATGAATGCGAGTTGCCAATTTCAAACATTCCTTTGCCATACCCCGCACTAAAAATATCTAATTCCTTTACAGAAGATAGAGATGGGTCAATAAATGAAATCGAAGGAAACAGTTTTACCCTACAGTAATTTGATGAAAACGGTAAATTATTTTCTCGAGCGAATTTGTCAGATAATTACAATTGAGTCTAACTTCAACAGTATATCCATAGTCGTCCACTGGCACCTGAGCACTGTTGCTTTGCACATAGCGCCCTCAACGTTATGTGGTTGCACAACAACTCGACGATGCTGACACGCTGAAGTTGGACTCAGTTTCGGATTTGGTTTCGGGTTCGAGTAACTGAGAATAGTCTTATATTTCCAGCTTATGTTACTATATTACTTTTTCGAAAGAAATAATAACTACTGATACACAAGGAGAGATTTTAACTGATCACCTTACTACTCATGTAGCATGTATTTCATGACATGAATATTTCACACATAAGCATAATTTATACAGTGAAAGAAAACAAACCACTTTCGGCAGTAGAGCAAAAAATGTAGTGCATGACTACACAAGACAAAATTGCTAGGAAATTAGTCAAAACTTACAACTTGTGAAAAAACAGTATTCTCTGCACATATACATCGTGACCGTAACAGAAACAAGCATTTACCATTACCATTTACTTGAATGCATAACACACGATGGCTAACATTTTGTTAATTGTAATCTTTATTTTCTCTCTCATATGATTAAGTTTTTGAAAATTGCGGGAATTCTAAAATGACGTTAAAGCCTTTGAATTTACATGCCACTCTCGACACTCATGGCAGTGTTATACACTTTTTCAGTCTCTAATGGGTCTTATTCAAAGAAAACTTGGAAAACTAAGGATATTTTGAGATTGATTTATTAAACATTTGCAGCTATTGGGGCTTTAAACTGTATAAAATATGACTATGTGCGAAACATTTATGTGATGAAATACATGCTACATGTGCAGTAAGGTGATCTGGTTAAAATATCTCCTTGTGTATCAGTAGTTATCATATCCTTCGAAAAAATAATAATATATTAAAGCTGGAAATATCAAACTGTTCTCAGTTATTCGAATCCGAAACCTAATCCGTAACCGCATCCGAAACCGAATCCGAAACTGAGTCCAACTTTAGCATCGTCTTGGTAGCAAATGAAATGATTAAAGTCAGTAATAGTCTTTGTATAAGTAGCATTCTTAAGTTATTTAATCACATTTTAGAAAGCGGCAATTTTCCAGCAGTTTGGAAATCCACTTTATTAGTTCCACTTCACAAGTCAGGGGATAAGTGTGATCCGAACAATTATAGAGCAATTGCTCTTTCAAGTTGTTTCTCAAAACTTTTTACATCAGTGATGAATAGGAGGCTTATTAAGTATCTTGAGGATAATAATCTTTTTTCTAACTTCCAGTTTGGTTTTCGAAAAAACAGACGTACATCAGACTGTGTTTTTCTGTTAAAGACTGCTATTGATAAGATGTTCTCCATGAAAAGATTGAAAAATTCATCAAACAATCTTTATGTGGCATTTGTAGACTTTAGAAAAGCATTTGATAGTGTTTGGAGAAAAGGCCTCTTTTTAAAAATGCAGAGGTTGGGTATATCTGGTAGCTTTTACAATGTTGTTAAGTCTATGTATGATGATACTCAGTACAAATGAAACTGTCCAGTGGTATTTCAGATGGGTTTATTTCCTCATGTGGCGTGAAACAAGGTTGCAATATGTCACCAACATTATTTAATATTTTCTTAAATGATCTTCCACACGAGTTTGGTGGTATTTCTGATTCTCCTATCGAAATTGGAGATCAGAAGTTAATTGTATATTATATGCAGATGATTTGATACTTATGTCAAAATCAGCTGATGGTTTACAAAATTGTTTAGATAAGTTGCATGCTTACAGTAAAATATGGGGCCTTTCAATCAATATCAATAAGACAAAAACAATGATATTTAATAGAGGTAACCGTTTCATAAAGAACCGGCAATTTTTTATTGAGAAAAGTGTGATTGAAGCAGTGAATCAGTACACACATGTTGGTGTTGTTTTTACACCTAATGGAAAGTTCAAACAAAATATGATTAATCTTAAAAATAAGGCTATGAAAGCTTTATTCAGCATTAAAAAGTCTATATTGTGTGAAAAAATGCTGAATCCAAAGCTGTGTTTAAAACTTTTTGATTGTTTGATTGTCCCAATTCTTTCATATTGTTCTGAAATATGGGGGACAGAAATTACAAGTGTTGATAACTGCCTTGAAAGTCTTTGTATATCATATCTCAGGTTTATTTTAGGAGTAAGTAAACGCACCCCTTTTGAGGGTATTAGATCTGAGCTAGGTAGATTTCCTTGTAAAATTAAGCTCAATATGTCTGTAATAAGATATTGGTGTAGATTAAATAATTTACCAGGAGACCATATTTTGAAAAATGCACTTAGAGAAAATGTACAAATCAATTCTCCATGGGCAAAATTTGTTCATCACGTTTTGGGAAGTTACAATCACAGTCGTGTTTTCAGTGAATTTAGAGTAAATTCTTATTCTCAGTTATGTAAAAAGTTAAAACATGAGTATGAAAATCAATACTTAGAAACTTGGAAGAGAACGCCTTTCAATGATTCAAGGAAGAATGGAAGTGGTAACAAACTGCGCACTTATAGAATCTTCAAGACCAAGTTTGGTTTTGAAAAATATTTATGAGATATTTCAGATTTCAGGTTACGTAGAAGTTTAACAAAATATAGACTGAGTGATCATAATTTGCGTGTTGAAATTGGTAGGAAATGTAAACCTCATTTACCTTTAAATGAAAGAATTTGCTTGAGATGTGATAGTAATGTAATAGATGATGAGTTTCACTTTTTATTCACATGCAAGTGTCATATTTCTGAGAGATTGATTTTGTGCCAGAAAAGCGGAACAGATTTTTCTATCACTATGAGTGTCGAAGAAAAAGTAGAAGAGATGAAAAAGATTATGGAACAGAATTTTCTAAACCTTGCTATATTTATAAGGAATTCTGGTGTTTGGTGACCCCTCCAGTAGCTACCTACAGTTAGCTGTTTACAGTCAGAGTTATAAATTGTACTTCAATTCAATTTACTTGGATTTTAATATCCATTTGATGGTGTTCAGTTTTGGACATGTTGTTCTTTCATCTGAAATGTACCATACCACACTCTCTGTCAGTGTGTGTTGAGTAATAAAAGATTGATTGATTGATTGATTGAAGGCCAGTTCTCGCTTGCACACGGCGTGCACGTGAAAAGCAGCTATTCAGTGATTTTACAAATAAGTGGTCATACATCTTCGACAATGTTTTAACGAACCTTTAAAAGGTTTAAATAGCAGAAGTTTAACATGACGGAAGCGAGGGGAATAATGATCAGTGACGGCGTACTAGATGGGAATCTCGCGTACAGGGAGTACATGTGTATTGGTCCATTCAGCTTTGCAGGTATGGTCATTGTGATGTGACTCTGGGTATGATCGTAACCGAATCTGACAAATACCGTTAATGAGAAACTGTGCCTATGGCAGTAGTGTCATGGATGCTATTTTTAATTCCGAGGATGATTAAAATTAGGGTGCACTGCTTGGATTGGTGTACATGTATATTTACACAGTTTAGTAAATCACAGGCATTCGACTCAATGCAAGCAAATTTCCGTCACTGATTGATTATTCTTACTGGTTGCTTCACTCACGGTCCGGTGGAGGGACTGTGCTTCACTGCAGTGACGGTTTGTTTGCACTTAGTTCAATGCCTGTGTAGTAAATTATGATGGTGCCTGATTTGCTTGCTCTGCTGCGCACCTAACATCCTGTATATTTTTTTCAGAATGTTCTGCAATTTGTCAAACTGCAAGAAAGTGTGGCCAGATGGATATGCTAGTGAAATCATTTGAAATTCAATTGAAAAAACCGTATCAGCAATATCAAGATGATTCATTATCAAAGAAAGGTAAAGTTACTTTTGCACCTATAAGAGCAAGGGTGAGCTTTTGGCAAAGCAAAAAAATTTGACCAGAAGCTCTGCACTTATGCGTCTGTCAAGCAAGTGTGAGAGGATAGCAAACTTTGCAGTTATTTGTTACTCAACTTGTATCACAAATAGGGTGACCGGACGAATATTAAAACTGAAATTTTTTGGCAAAATCTTGATGACACCTGTTGAAAGTGTTGGTACAAAGTCCAAATCTGAAAAAATAATTTGGCTAATTAGCATGATCACAATTTGGCAGCCTCTGGAAAATCAAAGTCAGAGTTCGCGTTTACGCAAAAATCATGCGTATTTACGCATTGAAATTGACCCTGTACGCATTTTTTCCATTGTTATGCGTTTTCTATATGCAAAGGATAACAGTAAAATGTTCCCCACGACTGAGCTTAGGCGACAACCAGACGATAAGAGTGCCCGCTTGACATTAAATTTGTTGCATCACATTTCTGTCAATCACTCATTTTGTGTGGAAAGTTTCGGATTCTCTGGGCGTGGTCTGAAAAATCGGCATCGTAGTTCAAAGGCACGTTATCATGTCAGCTGTGCCTGTAAATTACGTTGCTAATTTTCAAGCGAGCGATAGTTTCTGAAACTTTTGACACAAAGTGAGTGATTGACAGAAATGTTGCAACAAATTAAATGCCAACTGTGCACTCTCATCGCGTCTTTCTGTCCCCAAATTTGATCAAAGCACACATGCAGCATGGCGTTGAAGCAGACAACTCTCAGATTTTCTTTCAACTTTGCTCTACGAGTCCGTGAAAAAAATGATTCAGAGGGTCATTCGAAAGACACTACCGGGCAACCCAACATGGAGAACACGGAGAAGCGCAGTGAAGTTGAACCCATGTCGGAATCCATGACATATTGTCCCGATACAACAACAGGGGATCAGTGCCACAGTGAAGCCGTGAGCCGTGATGATGATGCACCGGTTACCAAAAAATACCCTGTGCTGTTACGTTTCAGCATGTTTGAAACAATGCCCAGTTGTTCAAGTTGTTCGTTAAACTGTTTTCATGAAAATAATCTTACATCGTACAATCCGAATATGTAGTGTAGGTTTATTGCACGGCACATTGTATTTTGTAGTCAGTTTTTTTTTCCATCAATCGAGTGCGGAAGTGAAATTACGCACTCAAATACAGCCTATACGCAATTTTAGCAGACTAATGCGTATGCCGTACGTGAGGAGCAAAAAGTCACCGCGAACACTGAAAGTTTCCAAATTCTTTCCCTGAGAATATTGTAATGGGGAATAATGAGACAGTGTGACCAAAAATCAGATCAAATATTGTTAAAATGGCTCAAAGATGACTAACTGTACAATAATGAGTCCAGTGAAAGGTGCATTGATAGTTTCCAAATTATTTCTATGAGAATATTGTATGGGTTGATAAGTCCAGTGAAAGAAAATGGAAGATTGTCCTCACGCTGACCTTTGTGTTTCTATTATCATGGATACAAGCCATTGTTTCTGGTCAGAGACAGGTGCGCACGGGTGAAAAAGCACGTTGTTCAAGTGCGGCATTATTGCGAACTTTACTTCTTGCTTTGGGAAAACCTTGGGCGCTAATTTGCGCTGCATATCAGAGCCTTTTTAGAGCAGATAACAAGTAGAAAAATATGTAAGGTACAATTTGCCCGCATGGCCATTCCTTCCCTCTTGGAAAATGATGCCAAAAGTCATAGCCGTTTCAAAATAAAAAAATTGTCTGCAGTGTCTCGGAAGTAAAAAAGACCTTTTTAGGAAATTTTTGTACTCATCTTGACTTCTTAGTCTTCACAACATTCACTGTGAAATGCAAGTGTTTCCGTTCATGCAATCTCTCGCAGCAACCATTCGCGTGCGAGTAGATGACTTCCAAGATGGCGTCCCCTCTGATGTCTATTGACAAAATGTGTTCATAAACTTCAAGATTTTCACGTCATTACCTTGTTCACAGACGTAAATGTGAACAACTTTTGCATATTTAAGGTGAATTTGTACAATTTATCACTACCTGGGTCCCCCTTTAAGCCTTCGATTTCGAGCATTCAATCTCAGAAAACTCGTGTCAGTCCCATTGTAGGGAATGGGAGGGCCTCTTGTCCAGCGTGCGAAATTCACGCTAACCCGATGGCCCGAGGCCAGCTATTTTCATGCTGGACCAGTAATTCGTGAAAGATGTCCTTCTGTTCCTAAAGACGCGGGCCAGTAACTTTCACTGTGTGGAAAGAAGTATACCCAAACGTTTTGCTAAGCTAAATACCAGACAAAATTATTCAGAGATACGAAATTTATTCTTTCAAGAGATTTGCAAAACGTAAAATTGGCAAATAAAAACTGAACAGACTGATTGGCAATGCATCCAGGCGAAAGACCTTACCTCACCTTTTCTCGCGAGAGTAGTGGCGCTATTCATGTTAAGCATGTATCTCTTTCTGGTCATAAAAGAGTTATTGTTTAGCGTATGTCGAGGTAAAATGGATTTCCATGACACCGCGACATTGCACTTTTATATGACATCCAACATTTACAGCTACTGGACAACACAATATCGAAATTAGAATTGTTTGGTCAGATATGTGAAATGTATAGGGTATTTACCCACAGTTTAAGGCAAGTCTGGGCTCGTATAATTTAAGTTAATAGAGTCGGACTACAGAAATTGGGCTTGGCCAGACAGCGGGGCCAGATCTGTAGGGTATAGTGAAATCCGCGATATACATCTAATATTTACCCACAATCTGACAAGTATGGTATCGTCTAGTGTCGAAGTAAGAGTCGGATTGAAGAAGTCAGGGCCTGTCAAGAGCTGTGAATGGTAAAATCTCTGATATATATTGGATATTTACCCGCGATTTGAAAGTCAAGAATCGACCAGAATCGATATTAGAGTCCCGAAATCGACGATAAACATCGGCAAGTTTACATAGACCAGACGTGCCCGAGACGCAAGGCAAGTCATTCCAGTATCGATATTAGAGTCGCAATTTCCAATAAATATGAAGTAAATATCTGTGATTTCACAGATCCGGCGTGTCGAGACGCAAGGCAAAGTCATTATACAATGGTCTAGTATCGATTATTACAGTCCAAAAAATCGCCGATATGTATATGTATGTGAGGTAAAATATCGGCAATTTCGCAAACCTGCTGGCGTGCCGCAACAGAAGGCAAGTCATTCTTGTGTCGTCTAATATCGATATTAGACCCGATATATAGATTGTTATGTATGACAGAAATATTGTGGACGACAAAATTCGAAACTAGAAAGTAAATGTCCGATATTTAAACATTGTGCAAAATCACGCCTTCATTGTGATTTGACCTTGATGACCATTTGCCTCGGTCGCCTGTAAAGATTACATTTTTGTGATTCGTCTTTTAACGTGGGTTTCAAAACTTCAGTATTTTTTCTCTTCATCAGTTGCCCAAATTTGATGTATTCCCTTTCTTGGATTCGATGATAGTCATCTTCCCTCAAGGATTAGAAGCCAGAATCATTTTTGAAAGCTTAGAGTAAACTGTTGTAGTGACTCGATTTGCGTGTGATCCTGTATTTGTGGTGCCAAAACTTATCCATCTCTGATCGGAGTTCTGGATGCTTAGCTTTTTCGTGTTGGGACATATTTCAACTTCAAGCCCCTTGCTTGTGCTCGTTTTCTCAATGTAATCATATTTATTGTGAAAGGCTGTTTTAAGAAATACAAACGTATATGTGTTTGTGTTTAACCTTTCACTGATTTCATATGTTTTTTGGCACTGAGACCAGTTACCCAAACTTGGTTTTGATTGTCATCTTCATTTGATTTCCTTTAAAAGAATCAATAGGCACAAAAACAGTTTGATGTTAGGATGTTTAAGTCGTGTCTTTTTATTTTTTTAATCGAATGTTCTGAGCCCCCTGAGCGCGGGTAAAAATCTGCATTATATTTGGATTTGACCTGACGATCGGACCAGTTGATTTTCTTCAGGGCCAGTGATTTTTTGAAGTTGCTGGCCCACTTGGCCAGTAGAGATTTTGCGTGAGTTTCACACACTGCTCTTGTCCGGTCACCCTATCACAAATACTTAAATTATTTCATGGTGGGCCATTTCTTGCAAAATTAGACATTGCCCAACGGTTGCAACAGGAATTAGCTCTCAACATGTGGCATTGTCTTTGAATAGTGTACAATGTCATTTGCACTATTCAAAATCCAGGTCTGCCCAAAATTCCATTTCACAATATCTGGTGAAATTTAAGGATGGTTATATGGATGAATGTGAGTGTATCCTTGGTCACTGACCTTGAGAATGACCTTCAGAATTTTTCCTTAATACTCTTCAATAATGTCAAGTTCCTTGGCAAAACATGAGAAAAATGTCAAGCATTGTCAAATGTTAGGTGAAATCAGTTGATCTTTAGGTTTTCTCAAGTTCAAATATTTTGTGATGGCATATTGCAATAAACCACAGCCCCGAACCAAATTCTCTCTTTTGTGTAGATGCCCTTGCTATTGACATTTACTTTCTTTGCATGTTGAGGGCCCTACTTTAGCATTGGCATGCTCACATTTGTTCTTTTACCACAGCTATTGTGACATCTCATTCTCATCCAATCAGAACAATGTCTTGGCATAATTGGTCATACTGATATAATGTAATGAACTCTCTTCTTCCCATCTCTATTCTGATAGGTGCATCAGTAGTTGTGCAGAATCTGGTCCAACATGGTCTGATTACATTGGAGTGTGGCAGTTCCTGCAAACAGAATGTTAAAGAAGACCCAAATCTGCAACATGAGTTAGGTCACCATGACAACCAATCTAGAGTACACAAAGAGTGTCACTGTTACAATGTAAACAGTTCCATACAGAGTGTACAAACATGCATGGATAAGAGTCCTGAGTGTGAAAGGGAAGATGGACAAATCTGCAGAGTTTGTGGTAAAAGTTTTCCAAAGGAGAGGAAAGATAGGAAGCAGATGTTTAGCTCCTCTGATGTTGTACAACAAGAATGCAAAGCTGGTGGAAGAAGATTTAAAAGGATGGGTGAAAATAAGAATCATGAAATAATAAGTTCAGGTCTCACACCTCACATATGTAAGGAGTGTGGCAAAAATTTCAAATGTACAAGCAGTCTTAAAACACATATGTTGACCCACTCAAATATCAGGCCACTTGAATGTAAAGTGTGTGGTAAAACATTTACTGTAAAATTCAGTCTTCAAAGACATATGTTGACCCACTCCAACATCAGACCACATGTATGCACAGAGTGTGGCAGAACATTTACTCTGAAAAACAATCTCATGGCACATTTGTTGACCCACTCAAATGCCAGACCACATAAATGCAAAAAATGTGGTAAAACATTCAAACAAATGAGACATGTTAACATACATATGTTGACCCACTCAAATATCAGACCTCATGAATGCCAAAAATGTGGTAAAACATTCTCATGGAAGAGCAGTCTTACAACACACATGTTTACCCACTCAAATATCAGACCATATCGTTGCAAAGAGTGTGGTAAATCATTCACTTGTAATGGTTATCTCAGGGTACATTTGGTGATTCACTCAAACATCAAACCCCATGAATGCAACAAGTGTGGTAAAACATTCAGAGAAAAAAGCCATCTTAATAGACATGTATTGACCCATTTGAAAATCAGACCTCATGAATGCAAAGAGTGCGGTAAAACATTCAAACTGAAGAATAATCTTAAGATACATATGATGATTCACTCAAATATCAGACCACATGAATGCAATGAGTGTGGTAAAACATTCAAAATGAGAAGTCATGTTAAGAGACATATGTTAAGTCACTCAAATATTGGACCAATTGAATGGAATGCATGTGGTAAAAAATTGACAGAAAATGACAGTGTTATGAAGCATATGTTGACCAAATCAAATATCAGACTGCATAGTTGCACAGAGTGTGGTAAAACATTCACTCAGAAGTGCCATCTCAGGGCACATATGTTGATCCACTCAAATATCAGACCGCACAGCTGCAATGTGTGTGGTAAAACATTCAAACATAAGAGCGTTGTAAAGAAACATATGTTTATTCACTCAAATATCAGACCTCATGAATGCAATGAGTGTGGGAGAACATTCGCTATGAAGTGCAATCTCGTAGCACATGTTTTTACTCACTCAAATATCAGACCACATAGATGCGAAGAGTGTGGTAAAACATTTAAAAATAAGAGCCACGTTAATAGACACATGTTGACCCACTCAGATATCAGACCTCATGAATGCAACAAGTGTGGTAAAGCATTCAAACTAAAAGACATTCTTGTGAAACATATGTTGACCCACTCAAATATCAGACCATATCGTTGCAAAGAGTGTGGTAAATCATTCACTCGTAATGGTAATCTCAGGGCACATTTGTTGATTCACTCAAACATCAAACCCCATGAATGCAGCAAGTGTGGTAAAACATTCAGAGAAAAAAGCCATGTTAAGAAACATATGTTTAGTCACTCGAAAATCAGACCTCATGAATGCAAAGAGTGTGGTAAAACATTCACTCAGAAGCACAATCTTATGACCCATATGTTGACCCACTGAAATATCAGACCACATGACTGCAATGTAAGTGGTAAAACATTCAAATATAAGGGCCATGTTAAGAAACATATGTTGATTCACTCAAATATCACATGAATGCAAAGACTGGCAAAACATTCGTTCAAATGCATGATCTCAGGGCACACATTTTGACTCACTCAAATATCAGACCTCATGAATGCAAAGAGTGTGGTAAAACATTCAAAATGAGAAGTCATGTTAAGAGATATGTATCTTAAGTCACTCAAAAATCAGACCAATTGAATGGAATGAGTGTGGTAAAAACATGACACAAAAGAACAGTGTTATGAGGCATATGTTGACCCAATCAAATATCAGACTGCATAGTTGCCATGTGTGTGGTAAAACATTCAAACATTTGAGCGTTGTCAACAAACATATGTTCAGTCACTCAAATATCAGACCACATGAGTGTAATTTGTGTGGTAAAACATTTAAACATAAGAGCGTTCTTAAGAAACATATGTTTATTTACTCAAATATCAGACCACATGAATGCAAAGAATGTAGTAAAACATCTACTCAAAAGTCCTATTTCAACAACCATATATTGACCAACACAAAGACTCGGATCAGGGCACATAAATGCAGTAAGTGTAGTAAAACATTCTCAGAGAAAAGCGGTCTCACGAGGCATATATTGACCCATTCAAATATCAGACCACATGAATGCAATGAGTGTGGCAAAACATTCACATATTAAAGAGTCATATGTTGATTCACTCAAATATCAGACCCTATGAATGCAAAGAATGTGGTAAAACATTCAAAGGGTCGGGCAGTCTTATCTCACATTTGTCAATGCACTCAAATATCAGACCGTACATGTGCAAAGAGTGGGAGAACATTCACTATGAAAGTTCAATCTCATGGCACATTTTTTTTACTCACTCAAATATCAGACCACAGTTGCAAAGAGTGTGGTAAAACATTTAAAAATAAGAGCCACGTTAATAGACACATGTTGACCCACTCAGATATCAGACCTCATGAATGCAACAAGTATGGTAAAGCATTCAAACTAAAAGACATTCTTGTGAAACATATGTTGACTCACTGAAATATCAGACAACAAATTTGCAAAGAGTATGGTAGAACATTCACTAGATCAATCTCGTGGCACATTTGTCGATTCACTCAAATTTCAGACTCGCGTGAATGTGGCAATGTGGTAACACGTTCAAAAACAAGTGCCATGTTAACAGACATACATTAACCCACTCAAATATCAAACCTCATATATGTGCAACAAATGGAGGAAAAGCAATGCATTCATGCAAAAGAACAGTTTTATGAGGTAAATGTTGACCCACTTAAAATATCAGACAGCATGAATGCAAACAGTGTTGTCAAACATGTAATTTGAAAGGCTACTTTGCTGCATACTAATGTAAGACCACAAATATGCACAGAGTATGACAAAGTATACAAAACTAATAGCAAATTTAAGGCATAATGTTGACCCACTTGTGTGCTCATGATTTGGTTTATTTTATGAAGTTTCAAGTAATTTCCTCTCAGTGTATTTCAACACTTACAGTAGATGTTGGATTAAATTTAATTAAATTTCTTGGTATCAATTTACATATTGAATGTGTTGCACCCTTTTTTTACTTTGATAACATCAGATGAATGAGATGTATGAATATTGAGACCAGCACCTGTACTTGTGAACATGACACCTACAAGCATCAAGTTTCCAAGTATGATGTTATTGAGTCTTACATATGAGGACTTTTTGCAGCAAGGAACTAGAGAATGCAGGGTCAAATAACATTGACCCGGAGTACAATAAGTTTAGGTGTTATAAGATGCTATTTGACCTTTGACCTCACAGTACCTGTACGCAGCATTGGGGGGGGGGGGGGGGAGATTTTACAACTTTTTACATCATTACTTGATGCAGCTGTGAATAATGGTATGTCAAAAACCTGTGAATTTCAGTGAAATTGTGCTGCTGAACCACAATTTTTAACATATGATTCGCTGTGTGGGTTGAAATATCATTCTATGCACTTAGCAGATGTGCTAAATGTGTTCGCAGTCTGATCAAGATCGCATGACGCAGTGTTTGACAGGATTGCTCGAAACACTTTAATTCAACTTTTGCTGATGAAATCGAGCTAAAAAGGTGCATAAAAATAAGGTTATTCAAAGAATACTGGGATTTATGTCCTTGTATATCATACGCCTTGGTTATGTTCTCCATGCCGCAGACAAATCTTTGCAGCATGATGACTTAAATCCTAGTATTTTATGAATAACTTTATATTTATAATTATTTATTTATTTTATTTATATTTATATGCAGATGACATAGTTTTAATTTCTGATAATGAAGTTGATATGCAAACAATGCTTGACCATGTCAGTAAGTGGTGCTCCAAGTGGCGTCTTCTGATTAATTGTAGTAAATCAAAAGTTATCCATTTTAGGAAAGAAACCATGATAAGAAGTGTATTTGATTTTCATCTCTGTGTTAATTCAATTGAGTATGTTCAGAAGTATAAATATGTTGGGGTTGTATTAAATGAATTCTTAGATTTTTCTGAAACCTCTGCGACTTTGTCTCAAGCTGCCAATAGAGCACTGGGTGCTTTGAATTCAAAAGTGAAAGTTTTGAAAAACTTTGGGTTTGAAACTTACACAAAATTATATCATGCATGCGTTACCCCTGTTCTTGACTACTGTTCATCAGTCTGGGGCTTTGGAAAGCATGATAAATGTGATGTAGTCCAAAACCGTGCCTTGAGATTTTATTTGGAAGTTCATAGGTTTACACCAACTCATGCAATTACAGGTGATACTGGTTGGAACTCGTGTAGAAATCGCAGACTTGTTAATATGGTTCGTTATTGGAATAGACTTCTTGCCATGGATGAACAAAGACTTACAAAAAGGGTCTTCTTGTGGGATTTTACCCTAAATGATTACAATAATTGGTCAAATGAGATATGTAAGATTTTTGATATTTTAAATTTAAATTTAGATGTGGAAAACCTATTGTACATTGACATTGCCATAGTTACGAGAAAGTTGGTGTCAATTTTTGAATCTGATTGGCTAGAAAATGCTAGACAAAAGGCTAAGTTACGTACCTATATTTTATTTAAATCTCATTATGGAGCCGAAAGCTTTGTTACATTGAATCTGTCACGTCAACAGCGGTCGTTGATGGCACAAATTCGTGCCGGGGTATTGCCTCTTATGATCGAAAGTGGAAGATTTCGTCACGAGAGTGTAGATAGAAGGCTTTGTGAATTTTGTCAGAGTAATTCTATTGAAAACCAGACTCACTTCCTATTGTATTGTGCATTTTATGATGATTTAAGGTCAACTTATATGAAATGTCTGACAGAAGTCCAAGTTAGTTATATTTCAGACACAGAAAAGTTAAAGCTAATATTTCAACAATATAATGTTAGAAACACAGCAAAATATATTGAAAAAGCATTTCTTCGAAGAAAAGAAAGTTTGTATAGGCTCACTTAGTGTAATTTATATCTTTGCTATTGTGTATTGTACACCTTTTTCTCCTCTGTTTTTGTTTTCAAAGTGACATAAGTCCATTGGGCTGGGAGGTTTCCTTATTCACATTGCTACTTTTGTTGTAAGGAATATGTAATTTTGACCTCATGTCACTATAATAAACTAACTAACTAACTAACTATAATTGATATAATGTACTTGATTAGGATGCTTAGAAGTGCATATGTATGCAACAAATAAGATGCTAGAATTTCATGCAAAAATGTCAGTTCACAACATATGGGAGTGCATTGAGTGGCATAATATAGGTTGTTTGAGCTCCATATGGATTCATCACAAAAATAGTATCTTCTTGGTATAAGTAAGACCAAGTTTGTTGTAAATATGGAGAACAACGTCAAATTCCCAAGTACAAGCAAATGATAGGATAATAAATGCAGGGGTTATTAAAGTAACATTGGTTGACAATTAGTCTAATGCTCACGAAGCAGGTTTAGTAGGGCTACACACGCATTTCAAGCTTTCAAATTTAGAATGGATAGAGGAGGGCCATGTTTCTAAATTGGAAAAAGGTCAGTCACACTTTAGAGAGGGGAACAAGGGAGGGTCACATTTTACATGATGGAACTATGCTGATATTCCCAGCTTCTATTCTCAATATAATAGTAACTGAAAGCTCCTTTTGGGAATGTCAGGTGAAACTTACTATTTTTTAATTTACTTTACTTGACTTTATCGCTCAACAACACACTCAAGGAGAGTGGTAAGGCAAAAATTACAAAACTCAAAGATGCAGACTTCAAGAAACACTGGATAATGCTACTACTGGGGGAGGAACTAAAGTACAAGAAATAAATTTGGCAAGAGGTAGTTTATCTTTATGAGATAAAGATATACATCAACTTTCCTCTGTCATTCAAATCAAGAAAGCCTGGATTATACAAACTTGTGGATGAAAATAGACTATCTTGATAACTTCTGTTTTTTGGACATTCTATTACAAAGTGAAATTCATCCTCAACTAAAGATTTACAATACCTGCAGAATCTTTCATTTGCAGGAACTTTTGGAATTGACCTTCTACCCAGTTCTTTTTGTAGGTTGTGATCCAAAATTCTTAGTTTGTCAGCCACCTCCAATAGGTAAAAGATCTTTTATCTAGAAAGTAACTTTCAAATTCAAATTTTGTCTTAAATAGTCTGTAAGTTGAACGGTTTAATCATGTTTGCACATCTAGGATAAATGTATGCTTTCAGAGATTGTTATCATTAATAACGTAATCACGGTCCACCATGACCTAATGTAATAGTGCTGATCGCAATTTCATAAAATACATGCGTGTGCAACTGAGGGACACTACTGCTTAAAATTCATACAAATTTTATTGTTGCATGCGTGGCTCTTAGCTTTTAGTCTGAGTTATAAATTAGTGTGGCTGAATATTATCCTTTTTAACAAAACCAGGTTTTACTTTTGTCTTTCTTGCTGAAAATGCAGACAAATATTAATGAAAGAAAAATATCATTTGCAATCAGCGCTAATGAAGACCACCAAGTGAGTAACTAAGTAAGTAAGTAAGCAGGGGCACGTTCGATTAATGCGATCATAATCGTGATTGGCCAATCATGATTGTTATTGTGCGTTCGAATACGCCCAATAACAATCATTGACAATCACAGCAATCATGCCCTAACAGCGGTAATTTTAAAGTTTTAGAGAGTAAAATTTGATGTTTAAAGCAATATTTTGGAGTGAATTTAGTCCCAAGATGCCTGTTTAATAGCCTCTGTTAATAAAAAATAAAGTACTTTAATTTACAACGAAATTTGGAAACAAATATGTGTTTATTTGTTCAGAACACAGTACAGGCTAGCTAATAGGCGCACTACCGAGTGTAGGAGTGCATGCAGCAGGTACAATAAACCATAGAGTAATATCATAGACTGTCTATGATATTACTCTGTGAATAAACCAACACGAAGATTTGATGGAAACGTGACCTTGTAGGCGTATGCTGCAGCTCTAAAGAAACGCGTCAACACATGAGGGCAGCCATGTCAACTGAAAACATGATCGTGATAGCAAGTTTTGTTTACAACCTCGATTTCGAAAATATTGTCACATATAATCACGATCGTGCAAATCTAACGTGCCCGTGGTAATATTTATTTATCAAAGAACTGCACCTGAAGAAAAGAAGGAAGGAAGAAGAGCAGTGAAAAATGGTGAATATGTAAATACCTGACAGCTTGTCTAGCCTGAACTCAACCAGACCAGGAACTCCATCATAATAAAATGTGGGGAAAATAAAAGGAAACAAACCGGGCACATTCCAAAAATAATTGTTTCTGACATTTTGATGAAATTTTTGTGCCTTTTCCCGTTTTTATGTCATTTTCTAACGTTCCTTTGCCATACCCCGCACTAAAGATATCTAATTCCTTTATAGAAGATAGAGGTGAGTCAATAAATGAAATCGAAGGAAGCAGTTTTACCCTTCAGTAATTTGATGAAAACGGTATTAATATTTACTTCAGGAATGTATCTCTATCCGCCGCACTGCCATCTTCGCTTGCCAAGGTCTCCGCTCCGGGCAGCTGGATGCTTCCCGAAATGGTGGAAGACTCCTGTCGGCTGACGAGCCGTGCGAGCGGACGATGCCGCACTGCATGCATGGTCCACTCCGGCATTGTTGCTTTCACAGAGCGCCCTCAACGTAATGTGGTTGTACAATACAAACAGCAGTGAACCAGCATGCAGTGGAGCCTGGAGGCCACGCATGTGTAGGCAAGGACAGTTCTGGCCTGTATTTGTACACGGCATGCACGTGAAAAGCAGCCATATTCTGTGATTTTAAGTGGTCATACATCTTCGTCATTGTTTTAACGAACCTTTAAAGGGTTTACATGGCAGAAGTTTGAATTGATGGAAACGAGCGGAATAATGATCAGTGACGGCGTACTACAGGATGGCATGGATGTAAAAAATGAGGATGGGAATCTCGCGTACAGGGAGTACATGTGTATTGGGCCATTCAGCTTTGCAGGTATGGTCATTGTGATGTGACTGGGGTAATATGCTGGTAACCGAATCTGACAAATACCGTTAATGAGAAACTGCGCATATGAGAGTAGTATCATTGATGCTATTTTTCATTCCGAGGGTGATTAAAATTAGGTTGCACTGCTTGGATTGGTATGTTTACATAGTCTGGTAAATCACAGGCATTCGACTCAATGCAAGCAAACCGTCATGTCACTTTTTTATTCTTACTGGTTGCATCAGTGACGGTTTGTTTGCGTTGAGTCGAATGCCTGTGCAGTAAATTATGATGGTGGGTTAATTGTGCCCCCGGGATCGTGCCTCATTTGCTTGCTCTGCTGCCCACCTAACGTCTTGTATATTTTTTTCCAGAGTGTTCTGCAATTTGTCAAAGTGCAAGAAAGTATGGCCAGATGCATGAGCTGGTGAAATCATTTGAAATTCAATTGAAAAAACTCTGTCAGCAATATCAAGATGATTCATTATCAAAGAAAGGTAGTGTTATCTTTGTACCTATAAGAGCCAGGTTGAGCTCTTGGCAGAGCTGAAAATATTTGACCGGAAGCTCTGCACTGATGTGTCTGTCAAGCAAGTGTGAGAGGATAGCAAACTTTGCCGTTATTTGTTACTCAACTTGTATCACAAACACTTATTTCATGGTGGCCATTTCTTGCAAAATTAGAAATTGCCCAACTGTTGCAACAGAAATTAACTCTCAACATGTGGCATTGTCCTTGAATAGTGTAAAATTTCATTAGCACTATTTCAAATTCCAGGTCTGCCCAAAATTCCATTTTACAATCTCTGGTGAAATTTAAGGTTGTTTATATGGGTGAATATGAGTGTATCCTTGGTCACTGATCTTGAGAATGACCTTCAGAATTTTTCCTTAATATTCTTCAATAATGTCAAGTTCCTTGGTAAAACATGAGAAAAATGTCAAGCATTGTCAAATGTTAGGTGAAATCAGTTGATCTTTAGGTTTTCTCAAGTTCAAATATTTTGTGATGGCATATTGCAATAAACTGTAGCCCCAAACTAAATTCTGTCTTATGTGTAGATGCCCTTGCTATTGACATTTACTTTCTTTGCATGTTGAGGGCCCTAGTATAGCACTGGCATGCTCACATTTGTTCTTTTACCACAGCTATTGTGACATCTCAGTCTCAACCAATCAGAACAATGTCTTGGCATTATTGGTCATACTGATAGAATATAATGAACTCTCTTCTTCCCATCTCTGTTCTGATAGGTGCATCAGTAGTTGTGCAGAATCTGGTGCAACATGGTCTAATTACATTGGAGTGTGGCAGTTCCTGCAAACAGAATGTTAAAGAAGACCTAAATCTGCAACATGAGTTTGATCACCATGACAACCAATCTAGAGTACACAAAGAATGTCACTGTTACAATGTTAACAGTTCCATACAGAGTGTACAAACATGCATGGATAAGAGCCCTGAGTGTGAAAGGGATGATGGGCAAATCTGCAGAGTTTGTGGTAAAAATTTTCCAAAGGAGAGGAAAGATAGGAAGCAGATGTTTAGCTCCTCTGATGTTGTACAACAAGAACAGAAAGCTGATGGCAGAAACTTTAAGAGGATTAAGAGGATGAGTGAAAATAAGAATCGCAGAATAATGAGTTCAGGTCTCCAACCTCACAAATGTAACAAGTGTGGCAAAAACTTCAAATGTGCAAGCAGTCTTAAATCACACATGTTTACCCACTCAAATATCAGGCCACTTGAATGTAAAGTGTGTGGTAAAACATTTACTGTAAAATTCAGTCTTCAAAGACATATGTTGACCCACTCCAACATCCGACCACATGTATGCACAGAGTGTGGTAGAACCTTTACTCTGAAAAACAATCTCATGGCACATTTGTTGACCCACTCAAATGCCAGACCACATAAATGCAAAAAATGTGGTAAAAAATACTCCTGTAAGAGGGGTCTTACAACACATATGTTGACCCACTCCAACATCCGACCACATCTTTGCAGAGAGTGTGGTAAATCATTCACTCGTAATGGTCATCTCATGGCACATTTGTTGATCCACTTGAACATCAAACCCCATGAATGCAACAAGTGTGGTAAAACATTCAGAGAAAAAGGCCATGTTAATAGACATATATTGACCCATTTGAAAATCAGACCTCATGAATGCAAAGAGTGCGGTAAAACATTCAAAGTGAAGAATAATCTTATGACCCATATGTTGACCCACTCAAATATCAGACCGCATGACTGCAATATATGTGGTAAAACATTCAAACATAAAAGCTATGTAAAGAAACATATGATGATTCACTTAAATATCAGACCACATGAATGCAAAGACTGTGGTAAAACATTTGTTCAAACGGGCGATCTGAGGGCACACATGTTGACTCACTCAAATGTCAGACCACACAAATGTGACAAATGTGGCAAAACATTCAAAATGAGAAGCCATGTTAAGAGACATATGTTAATTCACTCAAATATCAAACCATATAGTTGTAGAGAATGTGGTAAAACATTCACTCAGAAGTGGAATCTCACGTCACATATGTTGACCCACTCAAATATCAGACCGCAAAGTTGCAAAAAATGTGGTAAAACATTCTCATTTAAGAGCAGTCTAACAACACATATGTTGACCCACTCAAATATCAGACCACATCGTTGCAAAGAGTGTGGTAAATCATTCACTTGTAGTGGTAATCTCAGGGCACATTTGTTGATCCACTTAAACATCAAACCCCATGAATGCAACAAGTGTGGTAAAACATTCAGAGAAAAAGGCCATGTTAATAGACATATATTGACCCATTTGAAAATCAGACCTCATGAATGCAAAGAGTGCGGTAAAACATTCAAAGTGAAGAATAATCTTATGACACATATGTTGACACACTCAAATATCAGACCGCATGACTGCAGTATATGTGGTAAAACATTCAAATATAAGGGCTATGTTAAGAGACATATGTTGACCCACTCAAACATCAGACCATATCATTGCAGAGAGTGTGGTAAATCATTCACTGACAAGAGCAATTTCAAGGCGCATTTGTTGATCCACTCATCAAACCCCATGAATGCAACAAGTGTGGTAAAACATTCAGAGAAAAAGAGCAATGTTAAGAAACGTGTTTAGTCACTTGAAAATCAGACCTCATGAATGCAAAGAGTGTGGCAAAACATTCAAAATGAGAAGTCATGTTAAGAGATATATGTCAAGTCACTCAAATATCGGACCAATTGAATGAAATGAGTGTGTTAAAGGGGAAGTTCACCAAGGATGATTTTTACATATCTGGAAGTTGTGATATAGAGGTGGTTTCAACCGGTGTTTGATGTCGTCCATTTCCGTAAACGACAAAAAGTCAAAAACTGCTGAACAGAGTGCGTTGATATTTGATACTGATACATAGACTGGTTCCAAGGTTCCAATTCGGAAAATGGAGCCAAACGGAGCGCCGGTTAGATAGTTTTGGGAAATTTCTAACCCCCCTTTTTATCTAATTGATTTTAGGGGTCTTTCATATATGTAGTTTTGGAATGTACACCAATCCTGCATTGTGGACTGTTTTATGAGTTGTTGAACAGAAATGAGGTTTTGATGAATGTTAGAAATATGCAGGATGGCTGATTGGAAGTATAGGAGATTTCTATGGTCTTTGGGCATCAAAAGCATTAAAAAAAACCATATTTCATAGTTTAGATTCTCACTTTTGAGATGACCCTAGGCATTTGTTAAGTAAACATCCTTGAGTCAATATACAGACTTTGACATTCCAGAGATTAAGTATCCACAACCTCACATGTTACAGTCTTTCACTACAATGGTATGGCCCAAACCCATTGTTATCAATGGTGAGTGTGGACCTGTCTACAGGAAATTGGGGTGAACAGGTTAGACAATGACGTTACAAGTTGTAGGTTAGTTATCAAGGTAGCACCAGCATAGAGTCCTGGGCATCTGTCCATGTGTTCTCACAGCAAATTACAGGGAAAAAATTATTTGAGAAGTTTCTCTCCTTTAAATAGAAGTATATTACATTTAAACCTGTCATGGATAGATTGCTCTCAAATGATCTGAAACACAGTTATTGCCCATTAGCAACAAATCTGTAGCAAGATTTATGTAAAGTTCATGAACTTACACAAGGTATTAGACAAAAGATGACCATGACTTTGCACTTTTCAACATTTATTTCATTCAGATTTCCTCAGTTTAGTGTATAATTTTGTAATCTTAATTACTGTCAACTTAGCTTTACTAACTTATTCATACCTCATTATTCTTACACTACTGTTATACCTTATAACCACAAAATTTCAAGAGATGCATATATGATTGTCACTTAACAAACATATGTCTTCTGCTTTTTCTCCATATACATATACATGTCTCTTTTCTCATAAAAATGAGCTTAAAATCGCAATGTGAAAAATAGTCTTTCAGCTATATGTTGCTCATTGACTTCGTGGTCTGTCTAATTCACAGTGAGTGTGGTTGTTGATAAATGCCGATAATACTAGGCGGTCATTATGTCCAAGCGCCATTGGCGGTATTTTTAACATAATGACCATAGGTCATTATCACATCTGGAAGTTATGATATTGGGTTAGCTTCAACCGGTGTGGGACAGTGTCCATTTTCCGTAAACGACAAAAAGTCAAAAACCGCGAACAGACTGCATTGATATTTGTTAGAGATATTCAGAATAATTCCAAGGTTCCGATTCCGAAAATGGAGCCAAACGGAGCAGCGGTTAGATAGTTTTTGGAAATTTCTAACCCCCCTTTAACTAATTTATTTTAGGGGTCTTTCATATATGTAGTTTTGGAATGTACACCAATCCTGCATTGTGGACTATTTAATGAGTTGTGGAACAGAAATGAGGTTTTGATGAATGTTACAAATATGCAGGATGGCTGATTCAAAGTATCAGAGATTTTCATGCGCTTTTGGTAATAAAATTGATAAAAAACAACATATTTAATGTTTTAGATTTCTCACATTTGTTATGACCCTTAACATTACAGACTTGATGACATAACTAGCTGCTGGACCTGTTTACTGGCGCATTGATTTAAAGACAAAGATCGTTTTATTTTGTAATAAGGACGTGTGATTTCGAAAACATAGTCTATTAGCCTGGAAATGTGATTTTTGCGAATATTGCTTACCCCACTGACAAACTGTGTGGTTTGAAAATGGCTGGAATTCGCTACTTCGGGACTTTGTTTTCTGTGTGCATTTACTGACAAACTCCAAACCCGCAGCACCTACCCATTCAGTATTTCATGTACAGGTGTACCCAGAGATAGAGTAGTTTCACAATGTGCCAGTTGTGATCAAGTGCCATTGGCGCTATTTTTATACATATGTGGTAGCTCTGTGGTCATTTACCCGGAAAAACTATTTTCACCATTTATAACTCGCAAGATTTTTTACAAAAATGATAAAAATAGTACAGGAAGTTGCCCATGTAATTTGAATCATGGGAAAAAAGCTCCAAGCTTGGAGCTTGCATAATGTGATATGGAAGGGACCATCTCCGGACGGGTATGGCCCCAACATCGTCCACTCACAGTAACACAGTAGTAAACAGCAACACAAAATCTGACAGTGGACAGTTTATTATAAGTGAATCATCGTTTATGCAAGGATACTCAGTATAAACAAAAGTTATGTCAATACGCACAGCCTGGTTTAAGCATGGATGAGTGGACAATGCCATACCAGTGTTTCCGTTAGCGTAGAATTCTGCGTATTTTACGCATTTCTTGGGCGACCGTACGCAAAATAATAAGTGCTTGCGTACATGCTGTACGCAGTCGATTAACGTGTCTCCCCCCTTCTGATTGTTTTGACTGAACTGAACTGCGGAACGGCGGCTCCACTTTCACATGTGTCATGCTGTCTATTGAAACAAATTGATACACAAAAAGTTTCCACTATACTTTGCACCTAATAATTGCAACAAAGTTTGATCATTTCTGTCAATCAATTTCTCATTGCGTCGTCTGGAGCACATGTTCTTGACTCGCTCACTCAAGTGTACCGATTCGTTCCGTACTAGAACCACATTTTCGTCAGTGCTGTAAGATGGCCAAATGTCAAAAAACACTCGATTTTATGTGGAAATCAACCACATCAGCCAGTGGTGATAATCATAATTTGGAGTCTGAAAAACACAATGAAGCAAACGGAGAGGCTTCAAGTTCAGCCGGTCACGGTACTACGACTATAAAACAGCGATCTGATGGTGACTCTTTCGATCCAAACCAAGTTCGAGGTGGTGAAACACCGATACAAAACCAGACAGTGACTGGAAACCTGCCTCCGACGGAACCACTGAGACGTGTCCATGACAGGTTTAACCAAAAATGGACTGAAGAATTTCCATGGGTACGATATGATTCGGAAAAAAGGAAAATGTTCTGTCAGATTTGTGATCTAGCCAAAACTGTGAATTCATTCACGAAAGGCAGCCGCGACATCCAACGCTCCGCCTTAACGCGACATTTAGATAGCCAATCTCATCGTGATGCTTGTGGTTTGCGAGGACTTCGGACAACCATGACAAGGGCAGTGGAAAAATTTTCGGACCAGCAGAGTGATGGGCAACTCGGTGTTATGCGTACTGTTTACTTTCTGGCAAAGGAAGATCTCCCCGATTCGAAATTGACGAAAATGATAGAGCTCCAAAAGCTCAATGGTTGCGAGGCTTTCGAAAAATGTGATCCATACATCCATGCCGACTCTATTCATGACATGCAAAGAGCGATCGCCGATACCGTACGTGGTGAACTTGGTAATCTGATCAGGCGCAGTCCCTACATAGGCATCCTTGTCGATGAAAGCGTCAATATAACAGTCCATAAAAAGTTGATTGTTTATATTCGCATAATTTCTCATGCAGGCCCGAAAACTGTCTTCTTGAGAAATGTCACCGTGCATAACGGCACAGCTGAGACAGTGATGGATGCTATCTTGGAGACTCTCAGAGCCAACGATATCGCGCCACGAAAAGTTATGGGACTGGGATCGGATGGCGCCAGCGTGATGACTGGAAAACACAATGGCGTCGCCGCCCGCTTCAAACGTAAAAACCCATTTCTCGTGTCTGTGCATTGTGCGGCTCACCGAGTTGCTTTGGCTGCAACTGATGCCTCAAAACGGGGTAAAGGTGTTGACAAAATCAGTGATTATCGAACCACAATAAACAATTTGTATAACTTCTATAAGTATTCCGCTGTTCGCTACAATAGACTTCGGCAACTCAGCGAGGCAATGGATACGAGCGACTTTCGGTCACTGAAAGAACCCTGTTCAGTAAGATGGCTTTCACTCTCAAGAGCCGTAACTGCCGTGAACAATATCTGGTCAATTCTGAATTTTGAATTGAGTGAGGAGGCCGAACGAGGCAATGCGACTGCCTCAGGCATATTGAAATCTATATCATTATACAGTTTCGTAGCAACGACCAAAATGTTGAAAGATGTCCTTGCAATCATGGATCGCCTAAACCTTCTCTTTCAACGCGAAAATGTCGATCTTTCGGCTGTTCAGCCAATGGTTATGTCAACCATCGCGACGCTACAAGAAATGTGCGAAAGACCGTTTACTGGCGTCTTCGAAAGAGAGTTTATTGCCAGCTATAATCGCGAAACTAAAGTATACGACGGGGTAACTTTGCGTTATGCAGAGGAAGTGAACATCCAAGCACACAATCGCACAAGACGTGAATTCATTCAGACACTGATCGGAAATTTGCAGCAACGTTTCCCAGAAAACGAAGTCAGCATCTTGAGAGCATTAGACAATGTATTGAATCCAAATAAGTTACCGCGAGATGGAAATGAACTTGCTGACTTCGGCGAGGCATCACTTGACGTGATAATTGATCACTACGGACAGGTCAGAGAAGTGGACAGTGGTGAAAGCGCTGGCGCAGTGATACAGGAACAGCAACTGCGTGCGGAATATCCGCAGTTCAAACTCATGCTAAACGGGCTCCGACACATGCCATTCATCGATGTCTGCATTATGTTGTTTAAACGAGTATCGCGAAATATTTCCAGCAATATCTGAACTTGCTGCCATAGCTGCAATCATTCCGGTGTCGTCGGTACCGTGCGAACGCGGATTTAGCTGCCAAAACCGAATCAAGACGTCAAAACGTAGTCGGCTAGATGAAGACGTTATCGACGATCTGATGATGATAACCATCGAGGGGCCAGCTGCTGGCGATTTCGATTTTCCACGCGCAATGGATGAATTTCGACGTCAGAAACAAAGACGGAAATAAACACTTTCATGACATTGCGAAGTCTACCTTTTGCATCACCCGAGTGAACGTGTCACCATTAACATTTTGACTTGTGGAGATATACAAATTCGTTTATTTGCATGGTTTATTGACACATTTTGTGTCCTCTTGTGTGACTTTTTAAGCCTGCCTTGCCGGCAGTTTGTGTTGAGATAAAACGATCAGTAAAAATTAACCTTCTTTGTTGAAAAAAACACTCAATTAGTATTTTATTACTTTATTCACACAATATTGCGTTTGTAAACTATTGAAAACAATGTACGCAGATTTTGCGACAACGTACGCAATTTTAACAAGGCTTGCGTACACAAATACGCAGTGAAAAAAATGCTAGCGGAAACACTGCATACCCATGGGAAAATGGTCCCTTCCATATTACATTATGCAAGCTCCAAGCTTAGCGCTTTTTCCCATGATTCAAATTACATGGGCAACTTCCTGTACTATTTCTATCAGTTTTTGTAAAAAATCTTGCGAGTTATAAATGGCGAAAATAGCTTTTCCAGGGTAGGTGACCACAAAGCTAACACATATGTAAAAATCATCCTTGGTGAACTTCCCCTTTAATAACATGACACAAAAGAACAGTGTCATGAGGCATATGGTGACCCACTCAAATATCAGACCGCACAGCTGCAATGTGTGTGGTAAAACATTCAAATGGTCGGACAGTCTTATCTCACATATGTCAACGCACTCAAATATCAGACCATACGTGTGCAAAGAGTGGGAGAACATTCACTATGAAGTGCAATCTAATGGCGCACGTTTTTACTCACTCAAATATCAGACCACAGTTGCTAAGAGTGTGGTAAACCATTCAAAAATAAGAACCACGCTAAGAGACATATGTTGACCCACTCAGATATCAGACCTCATGAATGCAACAAGTGTGGTAAAGCATTCAAACTAAAGGACAGTCTTGTGAAACACATGTTGATTCAATCAAATATCACACCATATAGTTGCGAAGACTGTGGTAAAACATTCATCCAAAAGGGCAATCTCAAGGCAAATTTGTTGACCAACTGATGAATCAGACCTTATGAATGCAAAGAGTGTGGCAAAACCACAGGGTACTGCAAGCAATATTCGTCTAGAAGTTATGAATATTATCAATAAATGTCATGTGTTTATTTTTTTCACTATGCTAGCCTTACCTGTGTCAGGTGTCTGTCTTTTGCCTTATGAACTACTAACAAGTTACTTAGTCAGGGCGTTATAAGCACCCCCCCCCCCCCCCCAGTTGGTGTTTGGGAAAACAAATTAATGAAGGGGATTAGGGAAAGCAATTAACAGATATGGACTTTTTTCTCTGAAATACCAAGATCGAAGTACATGAATGCAGTAAGATTGGTTGGCAGAGAAGAAGAGTTATGTGTGTGGGTTGAAATATTATTCTATGCACTTAGCATATGTGCTAAATGTGTTCCCAGTCTGATCAAGATCGCATGACACAGTGTTTGACAGAATTGCTCGAAACATTTTAACCCTTTGAGCGCCAAAGTATATCAAAATATACACCAGTCAACTTTTTCCAAAATTTTGCTAAAATTTTGATAAAAATCTGAAGCCAATAAAATGCGATGTTCATTTGATCTAAAATTGTCAAAATAATTACAGAAAAATTCACAAAATTGGTAAAATATTCCACACAATAATTTTGATGGGAAAAATTGCAGTGCTCAAAGGGTAATTTAAAGTTTTACAGAGTAAAATTTGATATTTAAAGCAATATTTTAAGTGAATTTAGTCCTAAGATGCCGGTTTAATCGCCTCGATATAAAATACTTTAATTTACAACGAAATTTGGAAAAAAAATATGTTTATTTGTTCAGAACACAGTACAGGCTAGCTACAGTAGGCGCACTACCGAGTATAGTGAGTGCATGCAGTAGGTACCACAGGTGCTTTAATAAATCAACCAGTGATCGCGAAGCCTTATGTACGTTTACAGGAGGCTTCGCGATCACTGGTTGATTTAAGCACCTGTGGTAGGTACAATAAACCCACACGAATTGATGGAGACGTTTACCAATGAACTTGTAGGCGTCGCTACGTATGCTGCAGCTCTAAAGAAATGCGTCAACACTTAGGGCAGCCATGTCAACTGAAAACATGATCGTGATAGCCAGTTTTGTTTACAACCTCGATTTCGAAAATATTGTCACATATAATCACGATCGTGCAAATCTAACGTGCCCGTGGTAATATTTATTTATCAAAGAACTGCACCTGAAGAAAAGAAGGAAGGAAGAAGAGCAGTGAAAAATGGTGAATATGTAAATACCTGACAGTTAGTCTAGCCTGAACTCAACCAGACCAGGAACTTCACCATAATAAAATGTGGGGAAAATAAAAGGAAACAAACCGGGCACATTCAAAATATAATTGTTTCTAACAACTTGAATGAAATTTTTGTGCCTTTTTCCGTTTTTATGTCATTTTCTAACATTCCTTTGCCATACCCTGCACTAAAGATAAATTCCTTTATAGAAGATAGAGGTGAGTCAATAAATGAAATCGAAGGAAGCAGTAATTTGATGAAAACGGTTAAATATTAACTTCCAGAATGTATCCCCAGCCGCCCACTGCATGGTCCACTCCGTCATTGTTGCTTTCACAGAGCGCCCTCAACGTAATGTGGTTGTACAGTACAACCAGCAGTGCAGTGGAGGCCATGTAGACTTGGTTCAAGTCGGTGAATTTTAAAAAAATAAAATCATTTATAATAGTTTCTCTTGTGTCTCTCCTATTTCGTACAAACTATCCGGAATTTGGCAGCTCACGCCCAGGTTTTCCCAGCGATTGAATGCGTCACGTTTGAGTCTGCGCAGTAGTGAGTTAGTTTCTGCCGGATTCACCGACTTGGACTTCTTGCAAAGTACAGGCGGTGAGACGGACTGTGTACACAGTGACGTAGAGCAAATACAAAATGATTGACAGCCCCCGCCGTTATTCTGGCCAATAAGAAGAACGCTTGCTAATAAACCTCTGCATGCTCAACGGAAAGTAGACGATGAGATTAAATGATACCTTACTCAATTACTAATTTACATCAGACACTTTATTTCTAAAAGTACACTAGTACCTCACAATATTGCTTGCGAGCGGCAAGTTCTCAAAGACAAGAATAACAAATACCAGACCTAAATGATTCCTTAACATAACAGTCGCTTGCCTGCTTCTCTGCCGACATGAGTGCCTTATCTCTTTCCACTGGTTTATTGCCGTAATCTTATACCACGATACTAATTACACAGCGACAAAAAGACAACTGTAGTTCTTGCTGAAATGAACGTCATCGCCGGGGTAGACCGGCCGACGCGGACGCGATGTTGAGTACTGAGCAGTCGTCACGAGTTCAAACAAATTGATTTTTTTTCAACATGACTACTATACTGTAACAGTGGACACACTTTGTAACAAGTTCACGACCTCTGAACGTCAAACTATTAAAAGTATCAATCTAAACACTTTGTTGCAAAATCACAAAACATGTACGCGCTGCTAATGTGTCTGACGAAAAGATCTATAAATATGCTGATCCGATTGGGTCAAAGTTGAGAACGCTAATAGCTGCCGTAGCTAGCCTGCTCGCCGATCCGATAGTGACAAAGTTAATGCAAACTGTCCATCATGCGTTACTCTGTGCAGCTTTTATTACTAGTCAATGTATTTCAATAAAATTGTATTACATAGCGAAACTGCGTTCTTTGTATTTTTTCCTAAACAATGCAGTTTGTTGATGCCCGGTAAACTAACATACTGGTTTCGTCGGTGAAAAAAAATGTAACACTGGTCTATACTACTGAATTTAAAAAAATGACCGTCATCTTTGCAGCGTAATAACGTACACCAAAATGGAACACGGGGTAATGTAAAGCTTTAGAAAATAAAATAATGTGGCAACAACAAAAAATACCTGTAATAAAATCGCAGTGTCAACAAAAGTTTGGGAGAACTACATATGCAACAAACAGCATAAACCTACAGGAAAATGTATAAAAATTATTTTACAAGTAAAAATCTTTATAACAAATAAATAACTACGACAACTACTAAACTTTGCAAAAACAACATTCATATAAATAACATGGTATGCAGTAACGAAGGCTTGGGATTCGTCCGGAAACGTAGCAACTCCACGGAACACTTTGACTAATTTTGATTTGTTGCAATGTTAGCCAAGTCTAAAAGAGTGAGATGACTGTCCGCAGATCCAGACTGAATAGCAGTAGTCTCGGTAGACAAAGATCCAAATTTGATCTCACCCGCATTCTCATCGTTCTGGTTTATGTCAGGTTGAATTTCGGGGTGAACTGCCGGTATACGCGGTACATAAAACTCAGCACTTGGTGTACTACTACTAGGGGTACGAGTGGCAGGAATGGGTTTTGTTACATCGGCAACCGTTGGCGTGAATACGGTATGGGTGACGGCAGTGGGTCTTTGTAAACCGTAGGTTGGATAACCAGACTGCGTACCGGGAAAATGTTGAAAATTGGATGGAGGCTGATACATTGGAAATACTCCGTACGGTGACATCCACGGCATGGGTGATACTTGTGGCCTCATAAAATGATCATACGCATGAAAAGCTGGAGGAAAACATGGAGTATTTTGTTGTTCTATTTTGTCTCCACTTCGATTGCCGGTTGCATGTCGTAAATCAATGCCATCACTCACATTTTTCACTGGAGAACTTTCCGCTACTTGTTTGACACACTTTGTGTCTGAATCAGTAGATTCATCATCCTGTTCAGAGTAGTTTGTTTTCTGTTTACCGAGTTTCAGTAGACGAGGGAATTCGACATCGTCTTCCATCGTAACTGGGGGAAGTTTTCCGTTCAGTGCAATTTTGAGAAGCCGTACATCACGCATGAGTCTACTTCGACCAGCTGTGCCCTTGTACTTATCCTGGTAAACTTTCTCCAGGCGCGGCTTCACTACACGCGTAAACTGTGTGCTGTTTTTCTCGATGAAGGCAGTAAGGTTTCGACGTTCTGCTTCGAGCTGTTTTAATTCATCGCGTACTTTTTTTACTGCCTTTTCTTTCTGCAAAGATTAAAAAATATGAACACTTATTTGCAAAGGAAACTGTACATAAACGAACGATACTATTTTCTTTTGTTTTTAGGTGAATTAGACTCCGCCAAACCGATAACGATAACCGTATCCAACTTCGCAATAAAACATTCAAACTTTTACAACAGAAATGTACATGGAAAATAAACGATCACCATACCTCACGGATCAGGTCTGCATGTTCCCTATGTTTGTCCATTCTACCACAGTACATATATCCGGGGCAACGCTCATAACAACATTCAGCTTTCTTACGATTACCCGACTCTTTATGCCCTTTGTGGTGACATCGTGCGCAGGTTGCCTCAATAACGTTCTGTCCGGGTAGAGGTAGAACCGGTAGAGGTGGTGGTGGTGACTTTAAATCGGTCAGTTCTCGCTCAAGGGTTATTTTAATTTGAGACTGCACATCCAGTTTTTCTTCCAGATTAACTTCTCGATCTCGTAATGTGGGTCCCTGGCTTGTTGGTACGGACACACGTTTCAGTACAGTAGCATCAGCAGAAGTCAACTTTTCCTCTCCGCGTGGGTACTCTGACTCAAGTCGGCGACGTTTTGCGTTGATACCAGCTTCGTCATCCGCCAAAACTTTAGTTGTTGCCACAGATTTCAAAATGGACGGGGAATTTCCATCGACAACAAATAGCTGTACCTTGAGAGTGCCTCCTGCAGAACGTAAATTATCGATTACCAACTGCCTGAAACGTGAGGAGGGACTGGATGGCAAATCGAGGCGTTGGTTTTCCTCATCGAGAACTTGCAGCCGAATAGCGCTCATTCTACCGATGTAGCTGATGTCATTACCAAGTTGTTTTACGAAATCACAGTATTCCATAGAATGAAACCTCGACTCTGATATGAATATGGGTGTCACTCGTGGAATGTCATAATACATAAAATGTATTTTAAAGAGTATTTCTCGCGGGGAATCTAGCTCTGCCATAGCGGCGCGGTGACGGTCTGTGACATTAGCAGTAACACGTGTTTTGTCAATTTTGTACAACTTTTTGATGATAAAAATCTTTACTAAGAGGCCTTTAGGTTACCAAAAATAAACACCATCGACGCGATTGTCGATGGCACCTAAACCTTGTAAGAGTGAATAGTATGTTTTATTTAGGAGGGCGATCTCAAATATATTCGTGAATGCATCTTCCAAAAGTGAAGTATATACGAAAGTGAAAGCAACAAATTTGTTCGAACTGGGTATTGTCAGTACTCCCTAACTAGCTTATATACAGTGCAGCTTAGGCAGTACAAATTAGTCACATGGTTGCGTAATCAAGTACCCGATAAATATACAAAGTCAACCTAGTCCGCTTACACTGTCAACTTTGATACTGGCAATTAGACACTTCACCCGGTACCCATCATGGCATTATTCATCATTGAAAACGCTGTTATAAAAGGTCATCACTATTATCGAACTGATGTTCAAATTGGAAGAGTTTATCAATGTTGGCATGATACATTCAATGTACACAGCGATAATGCCATTGGTGTTTATGACGATAATACACTTGTTGGACACGTACCTCGTCAACTGGCTGGAGCTTTTCTAGCAAATATTGCGTTATTTCCAGAAGTCACAATCTACGCTGAGGTAACTGGTATTCCTCGACCAAGTACTTACCCATGGCCAATGATGTGGAATATCGGAGGTGGTGTCATAATCGACTGCCGATACATCATCCATTCAAACATTGAGCGCAGATATCAAGTACACGATAACCTGCAGCAAGGCATGTGCCTGCTTCCTCAGTGTAACCTGAGGTACACGTAACAACTCAAACCAAAACAAACGGCCCTTTTCAGGGCCAACAAATTATCCAAAAAGAGATTATCGTAATACGAAATACGCCCTTTAAATAGTTTTTATTTACCGTGTGTAAGATTGTACATCGTACATGAGAGAGAGAGAGAGAGAGAGAGAGAGAGAGAGAGAGAGAGAGAGAGAGAGAGAGAGAGAGAGAGATATTCTGCAAAATACGCACATCGTGATCGTAACAACTGAGATATATAATTAGCAGGAAAAAGTCAATACGGGTCAATGTACAATGTTTATCCAAAGTTTTCATTTAGATAGGGCAAAAAATAAAACTACAATCGTAATAATCCTCTGTATGATTGGTATAAAATATGAATAGAAAAAAAAAACATGCTTTATAAACAACGTCGCCGTAAAACTTAGGCCTAAAGTTATCTATACATATCCAGCCTCGATGGCTAAATTTTGGCAAATACGCGGGGTAAGTCTTGTTATAGAGTTTGCGATTGCAAGTTCGGTATAGTTGTATGTCAGCTGCTCATTCTCCCGCAGAGTTGACTTCATATGTCGAAAACAATATTCGCAGACATTGTATTGTGGGTTGTATGGCGGTTGATAAATTAAACGCACACCACGTTGTCGTAATAGTTCAATTAGATGTGGTTCAACGTGCCGCGCGTGATGAAACGGACAATTGTCCATGATCACACAATCACCTGGTGATAGACATGGCAGTCCTGTTTCGTGTGTCTGCACGACTGCCTCTTCAAAAAAGTTCATCATTTCGTAGCCATTCGACGGTCCCTCGATGATATCAGCATGGTCTACCCCGAACACGCTCACTAACAAATTGATAGTGTATGTCGCGTTGCTAGCATACCGCTGTATTTCGACGGCCGGTGTGCCGACAATAGAATGGCCGTACCGACGATTTCCTTCAGTACGCACGACTGACGCTTCGTCGAACCAGTGTAATTGCTCCGGTCGAAAATTAGACATTTCTTCGACGAAATCCAATTGCTTTTGCTGGTTTTCTTCGGTACATGCCTCGTACGGTAACCTGGATATTTTCTTCCGCGACATGAACAGTTTTTCCCGGATTGCTCGGTCCACAGTTTGACGACTTGGCAGACTTTGAACGTTGCAGACACCATCTTCTAGTAGTTTTTGCTGTATTTCACGAGCATACATACTGGGCTTTACAGTTTTGTAGTAACTGATGTACTCCAACACGTTTGGTGTCAATTTTGTGTTTACCGGTGTCTGGTTGACCTTGGCGGGCAAGACATCTCCAGTCTCGTTAAATCTCCTGACAATTTTGTATGTTGTCGCTTTGTAACGCCACATTGTTGACCAATTTGGCCAAAAGAAATGCCACTCAAATAAAGTTTAACAACTCTTTCTCGCACCTCAACGGATACTCTTCGGTATTCCATTTGGAAAATGTCCGTGACTTTACTAGACTGGAGTGTTTAGGTGAATTCTTGTGCGAACTCGAGAGAAAATGACGAGCCTGAGTATTTGATTTCACGTAGACACGTGTCTGCCAAGGTTTTTTTTTGGGGGGGGGGGGGTTGGGCGCGGTATCATCATTTCTATTAAAAACAACTTGCGTGCATGCCTGGCTAGCCTTTCAAAAAGTTTATTTTCTAGCTACGTATGTTGCAAAATTGGTTTTGATCATTTTGAGTGAAACAGCTTCTGAACCCTTGACTTGAATGCTAGGCGCTCTCTGATCTTTGACCCAATCGGATCAGCATATTTTTAGATCTTTTCGTCAGACACATAGCAGCGCGTACATGTTTTGTGATTTTGCAACAAAGTGTCTATATTTGATGTCGTGAACTTGTTACAAAGTGTGTCCACTGTTACAGTATAGTAGTCATGTTGAAAAAAAATCAATTTGTTTGAACTCGTGACGACTGCTCAGTACTCAACATCGCGTCCGCGTCGGCCGGTCTACCCCGGCGATGACGTTCATTTCAGCAAGAACTACAGTTGTCTTTCTGTCGCTGTGTAATTAGTATCGTGGTATAAGATTACGGCAATAAACCAGTGGAAAGAGATAAGGCACTCATGTCGGCAGAGAAGCAGGCAAGCGACTGTTATGTTAAGGAATCATTTAGGTCTGGTATTTGTTATTCTTGTCTTTGAGAACTTGCCGCTCGCAAGCAATATTGTGAGGTACTAGTGTAGATTTAGAAATAAAGTGTCTGATGTAAATTAGTAATTGAGTAAGGTATCATTTAATCTCATCGTCTACTTTCCGTTGAGCATCACTGTAAAAAGTGTGTTGTCATCTCCGTGCAAAGCTAGACATCGAGTACGTTTTATATCTGGGCGAATAATGGCATCAAGTTCGTACATCAACCGCGTTTTACAACTGATCGGTCGACCACCGCTAATCATGCGAGATTACCAAAGAAAGCTTGTGAGAGTTACATTGAAGGAAAAGATGTGTTCGTCTGCGCACCAACCGGCAGCGGAAAATCACTGACATACGAAGTCGCTCACAATTGTTTTGATTTCCATCGCTTTGGGCACGTAAGAGAACAGGCTACAACTGTAAGGACGGTGTCTTTTTCCATCCTTGAATAACCGGCCACGATTTTCGCATTTTGTAACATGGGCCAACAAACAACACAGATATTTTCCACGCGTTTTCTACTTTTCGGTGATAGAACAGAGTCGTACCCGCACTCGACATTTTGTCAACAACGCCGTGTGAGTTTTATGCACGTCTCGTTTGGGTCAATTGGTAACTCCTCCCAATGTGTAAAATTTAGTGATGTCATCTTATGAATAAAATATGAGTAAAGAAAACGTCATCTCATGAATAATTTATAGCAACGCAAACCCTGCAAGAAAGCCAAGTCTGTGATTCCGGGTGAAACTCCGCTGTATAGCGTTCACTCCACTCATCGCGTTCACCCTACTCATCGCGTCCACTCACGCGCGCGTTTCACATGAGAGCAAAATACAAATCATTGCTTTCACTCCACTCAAACATTCACAAATCACAGACTTGAACCAAGTCTAGAGGCCATGCAGTTCTCGCTTGTACACGGCATGGCATGCACGTGAAAAGCAGCCATATTCTGTGATTTTAAGCGGTCATACATCTTCGACATTGTTTTAACGAACCTTTAAAGGGTTTACATGGCAGAAGTTTGACTTGATGGAAACGAGGGGAATAATGATCAGTGACGGCGTACTACTACAGGATGGGAATCTCGTGTACAGGGAGTACATGTGTATTGGGCCATTCAGCTTTGCAGGTATTTGTGATGTGACTGGGGTAATATGTAGCTGCAAAATTGTAGCGCTACGGTGAGGCGGTCGGTGAGTTTTGGTTTTTGCGACCTCGCTCACCAGTAGAGCTACAATGCCGAAGGCCCTGAAGCATACAAAATAAGCACGCTATAAGCACGCTACCAACTTCCGGTAATGGCGGCTCCCAGAAACACGCTCAATGTTTATTGAACGCGATCGACGTGTCTGTGCTAATACCAAACCCCATAAACGACAAGGTTAGTGTAGTATAGTGTTTAGTCTTCAGTAGTGATAAATCGGTACGACCAAATGCAGTAAATATGTGGGATTTTACATGAAAATGCCGCGCCATGTGTGACGCGCTTATTTTGTATGCTACAGGGCCTTCGGCATTGTAGCTCTACTGGTGAGCGAGGTCGCAAAAACCAAAACTCACCGACCGCCTCACCGTAGAGCTACAATTTTGCAGCTAGGGTAATATGCTGGTAACCGAATCTGACAAATACCGTTAATGAGAAACTGCGCATATGAGAGTAGTATCATTGATGCTATTTTTCATTCCGAGGGTGATTAAAATTAGGTTGCACTGCTTGGATTGTGTACATGTATGTTTACACAGTCTAGTAAATCACAGGCATTCGACTCAATGCAAGCAAACCACCGTCATGTCACTTTTTTATTCTTACTGGTTATATCAGTGACGGTTTGTTTGCATTGAGTCGAATGGCCTGTGTTGTAAATTATGATGGTGGGTTAATTGTGCCCCCGGGATCGTGCATGATATGCTTGCGCTGTGCGCACCTAACATCCTGTATATTTTTTTCAGAGTGTTCTGCAATTTGTCAAAGTGCAAGAAAGTGTGGCCAGATGCATGAGCTGGTGAAATCATTTGAAATTCAATTGAAAAAACTGGGCCAGCAATATCAAGATGATTCATTATCAAAGAAAGGTAAAGTTACCTTTGTACCTATGAGAGCAAGGTTGAGCTTTTGGCAGAGCTGAAAATATTTGACCAGAAGCTCTGCACTGATGTGTCTGTCAAGCAAGTGTGAGAGGATAGCAAACTTTGCCGTTATTTGTTACTCAACTTGTATCACAAACACTTATTTCATGGTGGGCCATTTCTTGCAAAATTAGAAATTGCCCAACTTTTGCAACAGAAATTAGCTCTCAACACGTGGCATTGTCCTTGAATAGTGTAAAATTTCATTTGCACTATTTCAAATTCCAGGTCTGCCCAAAATTCCATTTTAAAATCTCTGGTGAAATTTAAGGTTGTTTATATGGGTGAATATGAGTGTATCCTTGTCACTGATCTTGAGAATGACTTCAGAATTTTTCCTTAATATTCTTCAATAATGTCAAGTTCCTTGGTAAAACATGAGAAAAATGTCAAGCATTGTCAAATGTTAGGTGAAATCAGTTGATCTGTAGGTTTTCTCAAGTTCAAATATTTTGTGATGGCATATTGCAATAAACCACAGCCCCAAACCAAATTCTGTCTTTTGTCATTACGGGAAAGCTCCATTAACTTAGGAATACCCTACTTCCCTAGAGGATCAATTTCACAGACCTGCCTTTCCTACAATGGCACTACAATGGCACCAGCTGGATTAGATAAACATAACAATGGAACATTCACACCTTGGGGATTAAAAGTCTTCTGTTTGTCACCCGAGTTGGTCAGGCAAGGACTCGGGTTTCAGGTACCATGCAAGTTAATGCAGCCTTCCATAATGGTGTAGATTCCCTTGCTATTGACATTCTCTATCTTTGCATGTTGAGGGCACTATTATGGCATGCTCACATTTGTTCTTTTACCACAGCTATTGTGACATCTCAGTCTCAACCAATCAGAACAATGTCTTGGCATAATTGGTCATACTGATATAATGTCATGAACTCTCTTCTTCCCATCTCTATTCTGATAGGTGCATCAGTAGTTGTGCAGAATCTGGTGCAACATGGTCTAATGACATTGGAGTGTGGCAGTTCCTGCAAACAGAATGTGAAAGAAGACCCAAATCTACAACATGAGTTTGATCACCATGACAACCAATCTAGAGTACACAAAGAATGTCACTGTTACAATGTTAACAGTACCATACAGAGTGTACAAACATGCATGGATAAGAGCCCTGAGTGTGAAAGGGATGATGGACAAATCTGCACAGTTTGTGGTAAAAGTTTTCCAAAGGAGAGGAAAGATAGGAAGCAGATGTTTAGCTCCTCTGATGTTGTACAACAGGAACAGAAAGCTGATGGCAGAAACTTTAAGAGGATGAGTGAAAATAAGAATCATGGAATAATGAGTTCAGGTCACCAACCTCACAAATGTAATGAGTGTGGCAGAAACTTCAAATGTACAAGCAGTCTTAAATCACACATGTTGACCCACTCAAATATCAGACCGTATGAATGCAATATATGTGGTAAAACATTCAGATATAAGAGCCATGTTAACACACATATGTTGACCCACTCAAATATCAGACCACATCGTTGCAAAGAGTGTGGTAAATCATTCACTTGCAGTGGTCATCTCAGGGCACATTTGTTGATTCACATAAACATCAAACCCCATGAATGCAGCAAGTGTGGTAAAACATTCAGACAAAAAGGCCATGTTCAGAACCATATGTTGACCCACTCAAATATCAGACCATATCGTTGCAAAGAGTGTGGTAAATCATTCACTCGTAATGGTAGTCTGAGGGCACATTTGTTGATTCACTCAAACATCAAACCCCATGAATGCAGCAAGTGTGGTAAAACATTCAGAGAAAAAAGCCATCTTAATAGACATGTATTGACCCACTTGAAAATCAGACCTCATAAATGCAAAAAGTGTGGTAAAACATTTGAAGTGAAGAAAAATCTTAAGATCCATATGTTGACCCACTCAAATATGAGACCACATGAATGCAAAGAGTGTGGTAAAACATTTCCGGAGAAGTATAGTCTCATGATGCATATACTATCCCATTCAAATATCAGACCACATGAATGCAATGTATGTGGTAAAACATTCAAACATGAGGCTCATGTTAATAGACATATGTTGATTCACTCAAATATCAGACCGCATGAATGCAAAGAATGTGGTAAAACATTCGCTCAAATTGGCAATCTCACGTTTCACATGTTGACCCACTCAAATATCAGACCACATGAATGCAATATATGTGGTAAAACATTCAAATATAAGGGCTATGTAAAGAAACATATGTTGATTCACTCAAATATCAGACCGCATGAATGCAAAGAATGTGGTAAAACATTCGCTCGAATTGGCAATCTCACGTTACACATGTTGACCCACTCAAATATCAGACCACATGACTGCAATATATGTGGTAAAACATTCAAATATAAGGGCTATGTTAAGAAACATATGTTGATTCACTCAAATATCACATGAATGCAAAGACTATGGCAAAACATTCGTTCAAATGGGTGATCTCAGGGCACACATGTTGACTCACTCAAATATCAGACCTCATGAATGCAAAGAGTGTGGCAAAACATTCAAAATGAGAAGTCATGTTAATAGACATATGTTAAGTCACTCAAATATCGAACCAATTGAATGAAATGAGTGTGGTAAAATCATGACACAAAAGAACACTGTTATGAGGCATATGTTGACCCAATCAAATATCAGACCTCATGAATGCAATGAGTGTTGCAAAACATTCACATATAAGAGTGTTCTAAAGAGACACATGTTGATTCACTCAAATATCAAACCTTATGAATGCAAAGAATGTGGTAAAACATTCAAATGGTCGGGCAGTCTAATCTCACATATGCCATCGCACTCAAATATCAGACCATACATGTGCAAAGAGTGGGAGAGAACATTTGCTATGAAGTGCAATCTCGTGGCACATGTTTTTACTCGCTCAAATATCAGACCACACAGTTGTGAAGAGTGTGGTAAAATATCCAAAAATAAGAGCCATGTTAATAGACACATGTTGACCCACTCAGATATCAGACCTCATGAATGCAACAAGTGTGGTAAAGCATTCAAACTAAAAGACATTCTTGTGAAACATATGTTGACTCACTCAAATGTCAGACCACATGAATGCAAAGAGTGTGGTAAAATATTTACTCAAAAGGGCAATCTCAAAGCACATTTGTTGACCCACTGAAAAATCTGACCTTATGAATGCAAAGGGTGTAATAAAACATACACAGAAAATAGTCTAAAGACACATATGTTGACCCACTCATCAAACCATGTGAATACAGTAGTTGTGGTAAAACGTACACAAATATGAGCTCTTAACCATAACAGTGTCAGTAGATGTTGGGTTAAATTTGTTAATTGAATTTCTTGGTATCAATTTAAATTATAACACACCTCATCCGCAGTCTGTGTTCTAATTTGCCAATTGATAGTCACGTTCGATGCGTTCTCTTTGTGCTGATCCATGTAAACGATGTCATCAGGCATCATTTGTTGGAACTGTTGCCTGCCAGGCATCAGTTCCGAAAAATGATGCCCGCTGACGTCAAAAACGACATTGGCGCATGCGTGAACCTGAATGTACACAAAGACTTTGTCTGCAGTTTGGGTGATCAAAAGGATAGTCGAGAAATTTCTAGGTTTATCCCACTTTCTGAAGAAGCACTGAATGCTCTAGTTTCAAACAAGGACTCGAAATGGATGAAAATGACAATTAAAGGTGCATTGAATGTTTTGCAGAAGTATTGCGATCCTGTCGGGAAACACTTTTTCTTGCTGAACCACTCAAACATAAGTACATGCGACAAGTTTTGTGTATGGTACATTCTTATGCATGACTGCGGATGAGGTGTGTTATAAAACACATATTGACTGGCCATGAGGGCAACAGCATACGTCTTTAACCCCTCGGGCCTGTGAGTCACCCCCCCAAAACAGACTGTTTTTTGGGGTGACTCGCAGTCCCTCAGAGTACAGACATATGCTGTTGCTCTCATGGCTGGTCAGTAGTGTATAATATTGAATGTATCGCACCGTGTGTTTACCTTGTTAATGTCAGATGAATGAACTTTTTATGAATAGTAAGACCAGCACCTGTACTTTTGACATGACACCTACAAGCATCAAGTTTCAAAGTATGATGTCATACAGTCTTACGTATGAGGACTTTTTACAGCAAGGGACTATGGGTAAAAGGCTAAGGCAGATGTGTGTTTTTGCTGTGTGTGCGCCATCACTACTGCCAAGACTTAAACTTGTGTTTCTGTCGCCAATTATGTCACTGGACCAGTGTGCCATCAGTATGTTTACTGCTGAACTATTACCTGTAAATGTAACCTGCATAATACAGTTGCCAGTTTGCGAAGTTAATGTAGGAAAATATATCTGTCAAATGAACCAGAAAGGAGTTTACCAGACATTTTTGATCTCTGCATGTCGATAAGGGTGAAGGTACTCTCTCTCAAAGCCCCTCAACAACTCTGACAATGCCAGTACCCTAAAAATTTGCCAAGTGTACATTAATTGGCTCAGCAAGCAAGCGAAGCCACATGCTAGCCATATGGAGGGGGCTTCATTGTGTAGTAGAAAATCAGAGCTATGTAGCAAATGATTGGGCTGTGAGAAAGTCTAGTATAACTGCAACCACTACATTACCTGCAATTCCAGAGAGCCTTTCCAAGTCTGTGGTGGAGAGTCAACCAAGTCAAGTTGATGCTTATACTTCATTCACGACAAGGGACTATTAAAAATTTTATTTCATGTATGATATTATACTATTTCATTACTTTAAGATCATTTTGCGCATATACCGGTAATACAGGTCTCAGGCCAGTTTAAATAATATATTTCTCTCTTTGTGAGTCATCCCGATATTTCATCAAGGGTTACCTTTTGGCCAACTTATGATGTATTATCTCACCATTAATAGGTCTCAATTCATACAAATGCAAGCATTGTGAGAGTTAAAGGTCTGGTGAAATGCCCATGTTGCAAAATCACAGAAATACAGTTGATGGTCTATAAAACAGTTACATTCATTTCTTTTTTCGTTCAGCGCGCGTGATTATGAAATATGGCAAAAGAAAAATGCAATGTGGGCGTGTCCCCCGAGCCTCTCCAGTCGACTTTTTTCGGCTTTCCCAAGTTTGCCGGACTCCGTATCTCATAACGGGAAGAAAAGTATTTCACACCTCCGTAAGCTCCCCACGGGGGGTAACTTCTAGGGTTTCCGCTTACATGATCAGGACAGTGTCCTCCTTCACTATGGGAAGACGACGTTCTTTTGGTGGCTATGACAGCGGCAAGAACATGAACGGCTCAACTGTAAACTTTTTCAGTGTTGAGTGTTTGAACCATAATGTGCTTGTCTCTTCTGGTTCGTACGATCGGCCACGGTCCCTCGGCTGAGCCTGCCTCGCTACTCGCTACACAGAAGGTTGGGACCGTAATGCAAATCAACTGCATGAACACCAACACTGAACGTTGTGACTGCCACTTATAAAATGCACTAGTCTACAACACGGAACGTCGGGACCGCAATGCAAATCGACAGTAACTTAAAACGTAAGCTTAAATGGGACCGTGATTAAAATGAACTACAACACGGAAGGGTGAGACCGCGATGCAAATCAGCTGCATGAACAGCAACACTGAACGTTGAGACTACCATTAAAACAAACAACAACACGGAACGTAGAGATCGCGATACAAATCATGGAGGTAGAGTCCTCCCTGATACAAAACGACAGCAACACGGAACGCGTCGTTGGGACAGCGATTAAATTTAAGAACAACGGGGAATACCGGACCACGAGGACTGGACCGCGATGCAAATCGACCGCAACATGGAATTAAAATGCACAACACAGAACATCTAGACCGCAATAAATCAACTGCAACACCGAACCTTGTTGCCTCGATTAAAATGCGTATGTCTGCTATGTATAGCAAAAGTTTCAATGGTCTGATTACATTGGAGTGTGGCAGTTCCTGCAAACAGAATGTTAATGAAGACCCAAATCTGCAACATGAGTTTGATCACCATGACAACCAATCTAGAGTGCACAAAGAGTGTCACTGTTACAATGTTAACATTACCATACAGAGTGTAAAAAAATGCATGGATAAGAGCCCTGAGTGTGAAAGGGATGATGGACAAATCTGCAGAGTTTGTGGTAAAAATTTTCCAGATAACAAGGAAGATAAGCGGCCTATGTTTAGCAACTCTGATTTTGGACATCAAGAATGCAAAGCTGGTGGTAGACAATTGCAAAGTGTAACTGAAATACAGAGTCTTTGGAAAATAAGTTCTGGTTTCGAAGCACATAAATGTGGAGAGTGTAGTAAAGAGTGTGGTAAAACATTTATTGAAAAGAGCAGTCTTCAAAGGCATATGGTGACCCACTGTGATGTCCGACCACATGCATGCACAAAGTGTGGTAGAATGTTCAAAGAGAAAAATAGTCTTATGAGGCATATGTTGACCCACTCCAATATCAGACCACATGAATGCAGTACGTGTGGTAAAACATTCAAATTTAAGAGCTATGTTAAAAGACATATGTTGGCCCACTCCTATAATGTCCGACTATATGTATGCACAGAGTGTGGTAAAACATTCCCAAAGAAAAGTAAGCTTGTGAGGCACATGCAGTCCCACTCAAACATCAGACCATATGAATGCAATACGTGCGGTAAAACATTCAAACGTAAGAACCATGTTGAGAAGCATATGTTGACCCACTCAAATATCAGACATTATAGTTGCGAAGACTGTGGTAAAACATTCGCTCACAAGTGCAATCTCATGACACACTTGCTGACTCACTCAAATATCAGACCTCATGAATGCGACATTTGTGGTAAAACGTTCACCACTAAGAGCCACGTTAAGAGACATAAGTTGATTCACTCAAATATCAGACCACATGAATGCAAAGAATGTGGTAAGACATTTAAGCAAAAGAGCCATCTGGACATCCATATACAGAGCCACTCAAATATCGAAAAAACACATGAATGCGGTAAGTGTGGTAAAACATGTATTGGAAAGGGCAATTATATTAGGCATCTTCTGACGCACTCAAATGTCAGACCTAGTTGCAAAGAGTGCGGTAAAACATTCAACTACCAGAAAGATCTCACGCTGCATGTGATGACCCATTCAAACATCAGACCTCATGTGTGTACCAAATGCGGTAAATCATTCAAAACTAAGAGCTGTATTAACAGACATATGTTGACTCACTCAAATATCAGACCTCATAAATGCGATAAATGTGGTAAAACATTCAAAAATAAGATCCATGTCAAAAGACATATGTTGATCCACTCAAATATCAGACCTCAAGAACATAAAAAAGGGTATAACGTTTACTCACACAAATGTGGAGAGTTTAGCCAAACATTCAGATGTACAAACAGTCTATTATGTTGATCCACTCAAATATGAGGCCACTTGAATGTGAAGCACTTGGTAAAACATACTCAAAGAGCAGTCTCCAAAGATGTACCATATGAATGCAACAAGTGTAATGAAACATAAGAGACATGCTGACCCATTCAAATATTGGCCCTCATGAATGTAAAAAAAAAAGTGTAGTAAAACATTGATAGAGAAGAACAGTCCTATGACACATATGTTGAATTGCTCTCAATATCAGACCACATACCGGTAGTTACAGAGAATGTGGTCGAATATTCACTCAGAAGTGCAATCTTGGGGCACGTTGTGGATTCACTCAAATGTCAAAGCACATGAATGCTAAATGTGTGGTTCTTGACCCACTCAAATGTCAGATCCATGAATGTAATTAGTGTTGCAAACCATTTCCTTAAAATTGCTGTCTTAATTAATGGATACACAAACTCAATGTGAAGAGTGTGGAAGTGCGTTTGCTCTTGTCATGTTCACCTATACAGTGTTTTCTTTTAAGTTCCTTTTGAAGGTTTTGAGGAAGCTGTAAAGAGGACTTGAGCTTGTACGATTTCAAAATAAATGAATGAATAAATAGATTTTTTAAAACAAAGGAAAATCTTGCCGTACAAATGATATTAGGATTGTGATAGGAAATGCCCATTGAAGAGCATTTTTAGATGTCTGGTTTTTAAGTTTCACTTAACCCTGCATTTGTGAAGTGCTCTTTACTACTGTTCATTTAAACATAGGCCCTCCAAAAAATGTTTTTTGGAGGGTCTATGATTTAAAGGTATACAGTCACCTGTAATCTAAATATGCCCATATATGGTCAAAGGGGTGTTCCTTGATATTCAAAATGCCCATGTGAGGGCGCTGTTTTTAAAAAGCGGCTATCTGTGATTGGTTAAATTTTCTCTTTCATGGTAACTGTGCCAAAATTTGAACAGTGAGAGTATATGTTTAACATCTTATCACGCATATTATTTTCTATTAGGTAGAGCTGAAAATAAGAGGGGCTTTTAAGAAACAAATTTTGATCCACAAGAATATCAGATCATATCAGTGAATGTAAAGTGTGGTTAGACAATCATTCTGAACACATAATTTCATGTGGCATTGCACATACAGAGTACTTTGCTCAAAATCACTTTTTTAGCAAAGATTCAACCAAAAATAAAAATACTAGTTCAGTTCACCTTTTAGCATGACAAGCGATAATGATAATAAACAAGCGTAAATGTTATGCAAATTTATGCTAATCTCCTGATTTCCTGGCATATGTCTTGTCTAATTTTCGAAATTTCGAAATGTTTGAACTCTACTCTTGCTTCTGCAAATTTTCTGATACATGACAGGAATGTAGTTGACTTGTATTGTACTAGATTAGAGGAGTTAGAAGGGTGTGCATGTACAACAAATATGATATTGGAATTTCTCTTTAAAATGTCTGTTCATTATGCATTTGAGTGCAGTATGTGCTCCTATGGGTTCATTACAAAGAGGAGTATCTTTTTGGTTAGAACAAGATATACCCACAGACCTTATTATTAATACCCTTTTTCACAGTTATCAAAAAAAAGTGAGTGCATTTTTTTCTGAGTAAGTTAGGAAGTACAAAAAGTAAGTACAAGTTCTTTGTCTAGACAAGAAGGAATAAATAATAAAATAAATAAAGAAAGTGGTAAACAACCTGAGGGAATCGTGAAATGGCAGACAGCTAATCTTACTTGAGTCCTATCATTATAACTTGAGAAACAAGCGAAGTGAGCAATGGGGGCTCACAAGAACAATGATGATTTTTACATTCAAATTACATTTTGTGAATGTTCGATTTCCTTGAATGCAATTTACTCTTTCCTCACATGCTTTTACCATACCCTACACTAAAAATAATTATCTTATCGATAGAAAATAGAGAGTTGGGTTGATGAAATGAAAACAAAAGCTGTGCTTTTCACTGCGGTAATTTTGTGGGGGGAAAATTATTATATTATATATAATAATAGTTGCAATTATATTTGTGACCCATGTCAGAGAAATGCTCAGCCATGTCCAATAATTTAGTCGAATCCGAAAATGAAATTGAGTCAACTTCAGCTATCACAGCCATCAGCATCTTTGTCACGCGTACATATGCCGGGACATATGCATGTAAACGACGTCAGCTCTGTGATTTTAGTTGCCATATTGTAGTACACCTTTGAGGTTGTTTTATCGAACCTTTCACTGGAATGGTCTACATAGCAGACGATGGAAACGAGGGGAATAATGGTCAGTGATGACGTACTGCAGGAGCGGGAGTGCATATGTAGTGGTCCATTTAGCTTTGCAGGTATGGTCTGTTGAAAGCTTCATGGTGTAACCCGAGTGCCGGTGTTCATCCTCGCGAGCCAGAGCTATAATTTCCGCTCCGCCGACGTACGCAAAAGTCAAGGGTAGCGATAAGCTGTTGCCGTAAAGAGGCGCGTGGTTTAAGACGATGGTGCCGGTCTAGAAACGCCTATCATTTTCACGGGCTCTCTAAACATGGTATGGAATAAGCCAGCCGAGGCGAGGTCAATTGAGTGCGTATTGACATAATCGGCCAGCTCTGTGCAATAAAAAATCATGATGGCGGATACGTGGTATCACACTCACAGTTTTGTGGAGGGACCGTGGTGGTATGTAGCTGTGATATCGCAGCGGTACATGTGTTGAACCATGGATGTGTCTATTTTTTACATCCATGGTCGAACGCACTCGGGTATTGAGGTCATCGCCGGAACTGTGGCGATGACCTCAATGAGGCGAGTGCGTTCGATATATATAAGCTGTGATGTGGCGATGACCTCAATGACCCGAGTGCGTTCGATATACGCCAGAAGTACCGCTGCGATATAACAGCTACGTGGTATGGTAAGCGTTTGATGAGTGTGTGTAGAGTAAGTTTATATTGCCAAGTTTTGCCCTAGTTGTGGCTCTTCTCGGCCAGCCACATTAGAGGAAAAATCCTTTGGAGGTTTTGTGTAATTAATTAATTTGTATGTGAAATTGAATTGTTGGCTGTGGCTAATGAAAATTGCTTGTGGCTAAAAAAAATTTGATCATTTTAGCCACAGTAACAGACTGTGGCTACAATGAAAAAATTCCTAGCGCCAACACTGGTAAGATGTATAATAATTTTATTACGAAAATACCGCAAAGGATGCACTCAGACATTGGCGCTGCACATCACCTCCGCTTCGTGTTGGGCGATATAATGCTGCGCCAATGTTCTTGTGCATCCTTTGCGATATATTATTGTAATAACCTCATATTACCAGTAAATTTACCAGAGGTGCCTTGATACTTACATGTGCACATTGCAGTAATGTCATTGATGTTTATTTTCATAATGATGATGAAATATATTTAAATCAGGTTTTACATGTAAATATATTTTGTTGGTTGGCAGTGCTGGTTGCTCTGTTGTCCATGTAATATTGTGTACATTTTTTCCAGAATGTTCTGCAATTTTGGAAGCTGCAAGAAAGTGTGGCCAGATGGATGTGTTGGTGAAATCATTTGAAGTTCTATTGAAAAGACTGCATCAGCAATATTATGATGATTCATTATCAAAGAAAGGTAATATTATCTTTGTACCTATGAGAGCAACAGCAGCTTGAGCTTTGGCAGAGCTGAAAACATAAAATATCTGACCAGGTGCTCTGCACTTATGTGTCTGTCAAGTGAGTGTGAGAGGACTTCAAAGCAACACGGCCACTTCGTGGTCATTACTTGTTACTCAACATGTATCACACATATTATTTTACAGTGAACCATTCTCTTCCACAATTAAATATGCCTAACTGTGACAACAGGGATAGCTCTCCACAAGCCATGGAAGTACTCATAAAAAATGTACAATTTTGTTTGCATCGTTTCAAAATTCAAGTCTACCCAAACTTTTGATAAAATACAGTATAGACTTTCTATCAGTCTATGTGTATATGTACATGAATTTCATTTTTTGCTCACATGTTCACACACATGAGCATATGTCACAGCAATGTCTGTCTGTGTGTCTGTCTGTCTGTGTCTGTGTGCTCGATATCTCAAAAACCGCTCATCAGATCAGATTCAAATCTGGTACATACATTCAGTTTGCAAATGGCAAGAAATGATTAGTTTTTGGCGGTTGTGGCTTGCTTTAAACTTTTTGCTTATTTGCATAATTAATTATTTTAGAAAAAAAAACGGGTATACATTGAAAATGACTGAACGCAATCTGATGAGATTTGCTGCAAATGTTGATCACACCAAGATATATCAGCTGTGAAAGATATTAAGGGGTGACATGCAAGATAATTGCTAATTTGTATATTGAATGAACTTGCCTAATTAGGAACATCTGAATTGACTGGATTAAAATTGACAAAACTTGATATGTATATTAGAGATACTATGATATTAACATTATTGAAAGTCTGTAAGCATTTTTACTGCAGCCAATTCCTAATATGCATATTTAATGAACGTTTCTAATGAGAGATATATATCTCATTAGGGGAAGACTGCATTAACTTGCATGGTACCTGAAACCCGGGTCCTTGCCTGACCAACTCGGGTGACAAACAGAAGACTTTTAATCCCCCAAGGTGTGAATGTTCTGTTGTTTTGTTTATCTAATACAGCTGGTGCCATTGTAGGAAAGGCAGGTCTGTGAAATTGATCCTCTAGGGAAGTAGGGTATTCCTAAGTTAATGGAGCTTTCCCGTAATGTGCATTGACTAGACTGAAGTTGATTAAACCTGCGACATATATTGAAGATACTATGATACAATATTTTTGAAAGTCATGAAGCATTTTTACGTCAGTCAATTCCTAATATGCATATTTAATGAAAGTTCCGAATTAGGGGGATATATTTGAATGACTTGACCAAAATAAATTAAACTTGCTATGTACATTAAAGATACACTATCGGTATGATATAACATTATTGAAAGTCATTAATTAGTTTTACTTCAGCCAATTCCTTATTTGTATATTTAATGAACATTTCTAATTACGGATATATATCTGAATTGACTTGACCAAAGTTGATGAATCTTGCTACATATATTTAAGATAGTATAGTACAACATTATTGAAATCGTTAAGCATTTTTACTTCAGCCAATTTCTAATTCGCATATTTGATGAACTTTCTTAATTAGGGATATTTATCTGTATTGACCTGACCAAAGTTGACAAAACTTGTTATATACGTTAAAAAATACTATGATACAACATTATTTGAATTCATTTAAAGGTCTGGTGAAATGGTCCCGTTCATTCAAGTTCAAATATTTTGTGATGCCATATTCCAATCAAGCACAGCCCAAAACCAAATTTTCTCTTTTGTGTAGATGCCCTTTTCAAATTAGCAATGACCTGCTGTGAATGTTTAGGGCCCCATTTTAGTGTAGGTCTACCAATAATTATTATTTACCACAGCCACTGTGACATATCAGTCTCATCCAATCAGAACAATGTTTTGGCATTATTGACACAATGCCATGCAAGATAATATAATGAACTCTTTTCTTCTTATCTTTGTTCTGTTAGGTGCATCAGTAGTTATGCAGAATCTGGTGCAACATGGTCTAATGACATTGGAGTGTGGCAATTCCTGCAAACAGAATGATAAAGAACACCAAAATGTGCAACTTGAGTTTGATCACCATGGCAACCAATCTAGAGTACACAAAGAGTGTCACTGTTACAATGTAAACAGTTCCATGCAGAGTGTACAAACATGCATGGATAAGAGCCCTGAGTGTGAAAGAGATGATGGGCCAATCAGCAAAGTTTGTTGGAAAAATTTTCCAAAGGAGAGGAAAGATAGGAAGCAAACGTTTAGCAGCTCTGATGTTGTGCAACAAGCATGCAAAGCTGGTGGAAGAAAATCTAAAAGCAAGAGTGAAAGTAAAAAACATGGGATAATAAGTTCAGGTCTCCGATCTCACAAATGTAAGGAGTGTGGCAAAAATTTCAAATGGACAAACAATCTTAAAAGACACATGCTGACCCACTCAACTATGAGACCACATCAATGTAATGCATGTGGTAAAACATTCAAAGATAAGAGCTATCTTAAGATACATATGTTGGTTCACTCAAATATCAGGCTACATAAATGCAAAGAATGTGGTAAAACATTAAAAAATAAGCGCATTTTGCAGAGACATATGTTGACCCACTCAAATATCAGACCACATGAATGCAACAAGTGTGGTAAAACATTCGCTCAGAAGGGCAATCTTATGACCCATATGTTGACCCACTCAACTGACAGACCACATGAATGTGAAGAATGTGGTAAAACATTCAAAGATAAGCGCATTTTGCAGAGACATATGTTGACCCACTCTAATATCAGACCACATGAATGCGAAGAATGTGGTAAAACATTCAAAGATAAGAGTGTTGCTAGGAAACATATGTTGACCCACTCAAATATCAGACCACATGAATGCAAAGAATGTGGTAAAACATTCAAAGATAAGAGTGTTGCTAGGAAACATATGTTGACCCACTCAAATATCAGACCACATGAATGCAAAGAATGTGGAAAAACATTCAAACATAAGTTTGATGCTAGAAAACATATGTTGATTCACTCAAACAACAGACCACATGCATGCAAAGAATGTGGAAAAACATTCAAAGATAAGAGTTCTGCTAGGAAACATATGTTGATTCACTCGAATATCAGACCTCATGAATGCAAAAAGTGTGGTAAAACATTCAAAGTAAAGGACAGTCTTTTGAGCCATATGTTGACCCACTCAAATATCAGACCACATGAATGCAAAGAATGTGGAAAACCATTCAAATGGAAGATTGCTGTTAAGAGACATATGTTGATTCACTCAAACAATAGACCACATGAGTGCAATTTGTGTGGTAAAACATTCAAATACAAGAGTGCTGTGAAGAAACATATGTTGACCCACTCAAATGTCAGACCACATGAATGCAAAGAATGTGGTAAAACATTCAAAGAGAAGTGCAATCTGAAGACGCACATGTTGATTCACTCAAATAACACCAGACCATGCGTACTATGCAAAGAGTGTGGTAAAGCATTCAGAAAACAATACATTAAGAAACATATGTTAAGCCACTCAAATATCAGACCTATTGAATGTCACACCTGTCCCAAAACATTCAAATATAGCAGCGGTTTAATGAAACATATGTTGACACACAAGAATATCAGACCTCATAGTTGCAAAGAGTGCGGTAAAACATTCACTGAGAAGTGCCATCTCATGGAACATTTGTTGATTCACTCAAATATCAGACCACATGAATGCAAAGAGTGTGGCAAAACATTCAACGTGAAGGGTAATTTGATGAGACATATGCTAATTCACTCAAATATCAGACCTCATGAATGCAACAAGTGTGGTAAAACATTCACTCAGAAGTTCAATCTTGTGACCCATATGTTGACCCACTCAACTATCAGACCACATGAATGCAATGAGTGTGGTAAGACATTCAGAGTAAAGGGCAATCTTAAGAAACACGTGATGTTGATTCACTCAAACATCAGATCATTGAATGCAAAGAGTGTGTGAAACATTCACACAAAGGTGTGGTCTGATGACGCATGTTTATTAGTCCCCATGGACACCGTCAAGGGGAGGGGGACTCATAGGTTTGGTCATATTCTTGCGTGCATGGGTCCATCCATCCGTCTGTTCAGGCAGATATCATAGAGATGCCTGGAGGGATTTCATTCAAACTTGGTACAAGGATTACTCCTTTGTCATAAATTTGCACATCAATTTGTTTTGCGATCTAATCCAATATGGCAGTTTGACGTCCATTTTTAGCTCACGTGTGAACATGTGAGCTAATGTCATAGCAATGTTTTTTCTACCCTGGGTTGGTAACACTGCTGGTGGACAGAATTGTCCCCGAGGTTATCGTTCGCCCAGTTAAAGCGATGAAATTCGTTTCTTCGCTTCGATAAAGTGTGTATGTGCGATGTATGATAGTGAGCATGCGTGCGTGAGTGCTTCACGAACTCTACAACGTGTTGAGCGGTCTCAGTCAGAAAAATGTACAACTTAGCCGGCTATTGAACCACTCTTTTTTGGGAGTGGAGATTTAGCCGAGCGGTTCTGTCTGTGGCCTCTCAGCTAGGCGACTGATGCCGTATGTTGTGGGTTCGAATCCGATTGAAAACTAACCGTATTTTCTACCCTGGGTTGGTAACACTGCTGGTGGACAGAATTGTCCCCGAGGTTATCGTTCGCCCAGTTAAAGCGATGAAATTCGTTTCTTCGCTTCGATAAAGTGTGTATGTGCGATGTATGATAGTGAGCATGCGTGCTTGAGTGCTTCACGAACTCTACAACGTGTTGAGCGGTCTCAGTCAGAAAAATGTAACAACTTAGCCGGCTATTGAACCACTCTTTTTTGGGAGTGGAGATTTAGCCGAGCGGTTCTGTCTGTGGCCTCTCAGCTAGGCGACTGATGCCGTATGTTGTGGGTTCGAATCCGATTGAAAACTAACCGTATTGTCTGTCTGTTTACACGATAACTCAAAAACTTTTGAACAGATTCAAGTCAGATTTGGTAGACAGGTACCATATGCTACTTGCAAGAACTGATTAGATTTTGGTTAGTGTGGCTTGCATATTAATGAAGTTATGACATATAATTTTTTTTCATATAATGGTTTCCTATGGAGACAGTAATGACAGTGTCGACATATATCAAGAAATACTGCACAAAATTTCATGAAACTTTTCGCAGATGACAATCTCAGAACATTATGATGATACTGTGATTGTCATGTCAATTATCTGCTCATTTGCATATTTAATGAACTTTTGTAATTAGTGACATAACTCTTAAATTCCTGCACCAAATTTGATGATACATGCAACAAATATTGATCTGATATATATCTAATTGTACTTAGAAGCATTGGGCAGTGTCAAGTTAATAAATAGCTCATTTGCATATTTTATGAAGTTTTGTAATTAGTCATTTAACTCCGAAATAACTGCACCAAATTTGATGAAATCTGCTGCAGATACTGATCTGACAGATATCTAACTGTGTTGTAAAGCATATAGTAGTGTGAAGTTAATTAAGGGTTCATTTGCATATTTAATAAATTTTGTAATTAGGTATATAACTCTTAAATTCCTACACCAAATTTGATGATACATGCAACAAATATTGATCTGATATATATCGAATTGTACTTAGGAGCATTGGGAAGTGTCAAGTTAATAAATAGCTCGTTTGCATATTCTATGAAGTTTTGTAATTAGTCATATAACTCTGAAATAACTGCACCAAATTTGATGAAATGTGCTGCAGATACTGATCTGACAGATATCTTACTGTGTTGTAAAGCATATAGTAGTGTGAAGTTAATTAAGGGTTCATTTGCATATTTAATAAATTTTGTAATTAGGTATATAACTCTGAAATTACGGCACCCAATGTGGTGAAATCTGCTGCAGATATTGATCTGATAAATATCTAATTGCACTGAAAAGTATTGGACAGTGTCAAGTTATTAAATAGCTCATTCGCATATTTTATGAAGTTTTGAATTAGAAGTAAATGCACCAAAATTTGGTGAAATATGCTACATATGTTAATCTGATAGATGTTTAAATGTCCCATGAAGCATTGAGCAGTGTCAATTTAATTAAGGCTTCATTTGCATATTTAATGAACTTTGTAAGTAGTGATATAACTCCAAAATTACGACATTGAACTTGATGAAACATGTTGATCTGATAGATATCTAATTGTCGCACGAAGCATTGAGCAGTGTCAAGTTAATAAATGGCTCATTTGCATATTAAATAAAGTTTTGTAATAAGTGAATTAATCTGAGAGTACTGTGTAAAAGTTGATGAAACCTGCTACATATAAATGATATAGCAGATATCTGTGAAGGGTATGCTACTATTAATGAACCTATTGTAAAACCTGTGAGCATATTCAATTCACGTCTGCTATTGAAAAAGCGGGGACTCTGTCATGGAGAGTGATTTCTTTTAAAAGAGCTCTGTTTCTAGAGTGGCTGCACTAAATTTCATGAAACTATAAAGATGTTTGTCACACACAGCTCTGATAGCACACAATGAGATATGTCAGTATTGCATCAATTAATTGCTAATTTGCATATTTTATGAATTTTTGTAATTGGGCTGCTATGTCTAGAAATGTTGCAGCAAATTTGATGAAACTTGATACAGATCTTTAGCATAGTCTCACATAAGTAAACAAGGAGTTTAATCGTTTTTATTATCATTAGTGGTGTATTTTGTTTTGCATGTTTTCAGTGAAATATCCTTATTTGTGATTAATGACAATGTATTAATGCATTCTGTTAAACCATTTTTGTGCATTAACGCTATGTATTGTATCACAAGAGATAATCGGCAACCTTGTTTTAAGTATCTCATGGAGAATAATGAATAACAGTGTATAGGGCAGAAAAGTCATATTTATATTCACTGATTGACAATGAATGTCCTGGGTTTTCTTATCTCGCAAATGAAGCAACATATCTTTTGAACTTTAGCCGTAGAGTATCAACATTTGGTTCAACCGGCTTATTTCATTAACTTTGTCACAACATCGAACAGACCATTTTTCTGGTTGATAAATGACAGTCTTTCAGTTGTGCATTTGTCATTTTTGCAAGAATAGGCAAGGGAAGATATTTTTAATAAAGAAGTGCTTTGTATTGCAAGGAAACCTTTATCATGTTGAATTTTCAGCTCACATTTGGTATATGTAGATATACCAAAGAGAGCTTATATGGTAAGTTGGTGGTGTCTGTATGCATGTATGTAAGTATGTATGTGCCTGTGTGTGTGTGTATGTCCGTGCACATAAAAATCTCCAACTCGCAGCACCTACCACCTTAGTATTTGATGTACAGAGGTGGAGATTTGATTTTGTTCAAATGTAATTAAAGCCTGCAAGCAACATTGGTGCGGCCTAGGCAGTTGTCATTGTTGCAAGAATAGGCAAGGGAAGATAATGTAATAAAGAAGTGCTTTGCATTGCAAGAAAACCTTTATCATGTTGAATTTTTAGCTCACGGTTGGTATATGTATATATACCAAGGAGAGCTTATTTGGTAAGTTGGTGGCATCTGTATGTATGTATGCGTGTGTGTGTGTGTGTGTGTGTGTGTGCGCATACAGATGTATGTCCATCCACATCAAAAACTCCAAAACCGCAGCACTTACCACCTCAGTATTTTATGTACAGTTGCATCCAGGGTGTAGATGTGATTTTGTTCAAATGAACATTACGTCAAAATATGCAAATGAGGTAAAAAGGGGAAAATCCTGCAAAATGCTAAAACTCAGACCACATGCAGGCCAGATATGGTTGAAACTTGGTATGCAGGTTTTTGAAGGCGACTTCACCAAGGTTTGTTCAAATTATGGTGAAATTTTCATTGTGGTGTTTTGGGGGCATTTTTTCCCATTTTTGTTCAAAAAATCATTTCCTCTGAAATCATTCATCCGATTTCTTTTAAACATGGCATGCTCCCCGGGGTTAAATTAGTTAAGTATACTCACGCTGGCCTGCCACATCGAATCAAATGTGAGCCAATTAAGTGTCATTGATGCTATGTTTCTTAAATAAATTAGTTTTGAATATTATTCTAGGTTATTGTACCTTTTTGCAAATGGCAATATGGCCATCAAACTATATGACCAACCCAAATACCTTTCACAAACTTGAAAGTACTTGCACTAAGAATGATATGAGTAAAGTTTAAATTCAAATGATTTGTTTGGTTTTGGAGAAGTCTCAAAGTTTAAATTTAAGTTTTTCGCAAAACCAATATAGTCGCCAAATTAGCTGTGACTAATACATGCCTTTTGCAAACTTGAAAGTACTTACACTAAGGATAACAGGAGTAAGATTTCAGTTTAAATGGTGCCATGGTTCTGGAGCGAAAGATTTTTAGCTTCTCGTCTATTTATAGACAGAGAAGCTATTAGCATTGAAAACCAGTATGGTCCTGTCAACTTCCAACTTCCGTCTGTAAAGATCCATTGATGTCATGGCATTGTGATAGGTCATATCATAAACTGGTGGGGGTGTTCATGGTTCTGGTTGAGGTGTTTGAACTGTGACAAAAATCAAAAGGGACTCGGCCACAGTGTTAAACCTTTCTCCAAGGTTACTTAGTTGACTGTGATCTATTACAGACTATACTGAGCTGATGTTGCAGGGGTACTCACTTTGTGTTTGCTCACTCTGTGTGTACTAGGTGTTGCCTGGATAGCAGTTTTTGACTTTTTGTTATTTACAAATCACAAAAAATGCAATCACACTAACACAATGACCTACGATCAGTATGATTTGGTTCACCTTTTAGCACAATAAGCAGTCGTGAGTTTGGTGATATAGAAGTGTAAATTGTGTATATATTTATGCAAACCGCCTGATTTCCTGGCTTAATAATTGTTAGCTCACATTTTCAATATGAAGATAAAAATTTTATCCCAATTCAAACAAATCTTTAAGAGATCTACCTAGGATCATGCATAACAAGTTTCAAAAGCCATTGGACAAGCACTTTCAAAGAAATAGATCTTTTGAGCAAATATGAGAAAAATTATCCCAAAATACTTGAATGAAAATTACCACAATTTTAAGGGAACTGCATACGAGTTTCCCCCAAATTTGGCTTGTGGTTGCAGAAGTTTAGCGATTTGCTGGATTTGAAGGAATCTAGCTGCCTTTTTTGCCTCATATGCATATTTTGACATTAATGTGCTCATTTGAATCAATTCACCCCCCACCTGTTGATTTAATACCTGTACATCATCAAATACTACAATTGCGAGTGCTGGGGTTTACAAGTTTTTGATTTGGACGGACATACATACACACATAAACAAACATACATATGCATACTATGACAATGACACACAGCCATACAGACACCGCTGACTATTAAAGTTCTCTTTAGTTATGCATACATATACCAAATGTGAATTTAAAATGTTGTCTTCATGTATTTTGCCTATGATTCTCCACCCCTTTGATGATCTTACGGTCTATCTCGACTTTTCTACCTTAAAGGTCTGGCAAATGAAGACATAGTACTTTTGAAGAAAATAATATTGATAGCATCTGTGCAGAACTAAGTCCATATATTTTTCCGATAGAAACTCGTTAAACAACAGCTGTAACTTCATATTTCCAATATATTTGTTCTGGAAAACTAGTACATTTTCATCACCTCCCTACATGTTCATTATTGATATGAATGTACTGGACTAGATTAGAGTAGTTAGAAGTGCATACGTGTACAAACAAAAATGATATTGGAATTTCGCTTTAAACAATAAGTTGCAGGACTGTGGGTGCACAAGAGGGGAAATTACTGATTACGCAGCTATTTGCATACACTGGGTGAGTTTTTGAATTCTCATAGCATGGCTTTGACCGTATGATGAATTTGAATAATCATGATGGGCAATTTTGTGACATATTTGCAGAGGGGTCAAATGACCTTACAGGAGACACATTTTGAAACATATGCGTTCTCAGACAAAAAACGGAACATTTTTTCAGTTTATTTTCGACTCAAATTTAGTCACTATATATTCAAATGCAAGATTCAATGACAATGAATGCCTGAAACATGGCAAAATTATGAGATTCCGGGACTGAACACAGCACATCCGATCAGTAGCGTGGCTTTTTCACATTTGCATAGATTTACCATAATCCAGCTTTTGTAGGTCCTGATTAAAATGTTAATACATTTGCAAATACAAAGTCTTGTACACACTTCAGAACACGTGTACAAAGTGCAATCTTACTGTTGACGAGAGTTACCAAAACTTGCATGTGCGATGAGTGATACTGAGTATGTGAGTGAGAGTGGTTCATGAACTCTACAGCATGTGGAGGTGACCACAGTCAGAAAAATTGTGACAACCGCGGTTATTGAACCATTCTTTTTTAAGGGTGGGGATTTGGCCGAGCAGTTTTGACTATGTCTTCACGAGGTACTCCAGGTACCGTATGTTGCGAGTTCGAATTCGATCAAAAATCTACCTAAATTGGCATGGCCTGTGACAATTAGCCATGCAAGATATTTTGACAAGCTGAACACAATAGACTTTACATAAATTTCAAGTCCTACAAAGTACCGGTATCTACCAAACACAACAAACACAATGGAAAAAGACATCTGCAGTTACCACAAATGGTGACTCCAGGAGCTGAGTGAGCATAAGTAAATACTGGGAATGCAAATGACATGTCTATTCATGTTGAAAAAAAAAGTTTATTCAATATTTACTTTCACAATATGAAATTAATTTGGTTTGTCACACCTATAACGAGATATCAATCGAATGGGCATTGTATACTCCGACAACAAAATATCTTCCCCTGTCAAAAAAGACAGAAAATAACCTGATGCTTGTCACTTTCTGCATACAATTGCATGTGCGAGAAAGTTTCATACAGGCACACCAGTCATGGATTTGTGGCATTCATGACAACGGTGCCCCCTACTTGTATATTTAACGGCAAGGTAATTTTGCACCAATTTATTGCACATTTCTAGTTCGTATTTCAATTCAGAATGGACACTTGTAATCTAAAAAGTCGCTGGCATACAGGCTATAAAAATCATAGAAAATATTTTCCTGAACTTTTTTTCATGTCTAGATTCAAGCTTTATTTGGTGAACATCAGAAAGGAGAGGGTATTCATATTGACAATTGGAAACACTGACAAGAGATTTTATAGAAATCTCTTCTTTCATGATTTGGTTCATGACAGCAGATAACTACTCAGAACCCATCATCAAGAAAAGATTTCAATCATTCTAAAAATATATCGGTGCAGTTTGTTGCATTGTTCACCAACGGAATCGTCACTTTTATGTTCTTCTTCAAAACTCTGTTGTCCATTCATCAGTGCACTGTCTTGTTTCAAGAGTTTTCAAAATACTTCTGGAGTGTGTGAAAGTCAATTTCTATCTCTAGCTAGTGAACACGTCTCACTGTCTACTAATGAAATCTGTACACTAACTTCTTGAAAAAGCATGATGATAAATAAAAGCCCCATTACCTGTATCTTATTGCATTTTCTTCAACCACAGATGGTGTGAAATCAATACAAGCACAACTTATGTAACAAGCAACCCTGCGGCCAACACATAGCTTCACTGTGATATTATTACAAAGATAATTTAGATAATAGATGTGGGCTGGTTTGTCAATTAAGGGATAAGTGGTGAACATCGGACATATTTGAATATTTGAAGCAAAGTTTTGAATAAGCTGTAGGTTTTTTTGGATGAGGAAAAACAGTCGAATTGGTTATCACTTGCATATATCAGTGCTGCCTTGACTGCTGTGGCTTACATCATTAGTGGCACTCTCTGCCTGAGTACTGATATTTACCTATAGCTCAACTGTCCAGACAAATGTTTTGTTTCACCAAAACCAGCACAAATAGCCCCAAGATACAAGTTTTATCATAATTTCAACAAATCTGAGTTGGGTCACCCCTCAGGAACCTAAATACAAAAGCAATCAGACACAGGAATTCTGACAAGACTTTTGGAATTTTTTGACAAAAGACAGCAAAAATAGCCAAGAATTAAAGTATTGCAGGTTTTGCTAGATTTGTACAAAACTGATACGGACATCCATATCAAATTTCAAAGAAATCTGACAAGATGTTTCAGAGAGGAACATTTTTTACACAAAACATAAAACCTCCAAATTAAGTTTAAAATCAATGGGACAAGGAATTTCAGAGATTTTTTGACCAAAAATGGGGGAAATTGCCCCAAAAACATAAATAGGCAAATTTCACCACAATTTGAAGCCATCAAACTGTCTGCTAAAGAAATCTACATACCAAGTTACTACCAAATCTGGTGTGTTGTTCATTGTCAAGGTACTTTCCAGGACCATTTAAAATTCAAGGACTTTCAAACAAGGAGTGTTCATACTCTTGTTATGCTCGGATAAATGAACCTCATTGTTTAACAGTTTAGCCTCTAAGGCAAGTCAACCTTGCCACTGACTGTAAAGCCTTGACAGTGATTCAGGAAAATTTTACACACCACGTTCTGGTAAAGAGCTAAGGAAAAGAAATCTCAACAAGTTCCTGACTTGACTCACAGAAATTTAAAAGGTCAGAGGGTAAATTGATGTCATTGGCATGTTGAACAGAACAAATTAAATTCCTAATGGTGTACACACATGTATCAGTTGACAATGCCCAGGTGAAGAAAGTGGACTTACTGCCAAAATGCTTTCACAAACACAACAAAATTGAAAATATGGCTCAAAATGAAGTGAACTGATTTCCTGTTTGTTGGTATGCTTTCACATGTTGAATGGCGCTGCACAAAACAAAAGGCAGCTCAATGGCACTGTTTATAATCATTGTGAAAAATGTCATATGTTGTTACACCTCTCTTTGATGTGTACGCAGCGAAACAACTGAGGATTCTTAAACCAACTGCCTCATTCAGAAGAGGATTTGAGCTTCTAGTTTCCAGAATGTCTTTGTTCAGATAGATTCAGATTTACTAATGAGATGATGCGGTCTGGTACTACTGGATTTGAAATAAATGACTTACTGTGTTATGACACCAATGCTTCTAATTTTGACACTAATGCATCACAAAGTTACCAATTTCAATGTGACTGGCCATTTATTTGCAATGTTACATAGGCCTGTTACCCTTCCATTGCCCATATGCCTCATACGGAGATTTGATCCATCAAAAAAAGTATGGTTGTTCCCGCTTTTTGTCTGTGTGAGGGCTAGTTTAACCCTTTGAGTGCTGTAATTTTTCCCGCCAAAATTTTAGTGCAACAGTTTACCAATTTTCATGAATTTTTTCTCTCATTTTTTTACAATTTTGGACCAAACGGACATTACATTATATTGGCTACAGTTTTCTATCAAATTTTTTCACAAAAATCTGAAAAAAATTGACTGACATATTTAATATAGGTGACAAAAACTGACTTTGGCACTCAAAGGGTTAACCATAATCACCAGGCTACTCATGAAGGAATCCACATTGGGTGTTTTGCACACAAACGGATCGTACAAGATCGCTTTCTGGATCAGCCACTGTCCATATCTGACGTCAAAATGCCTACAGTTTTCAACTGTAACGGTTCTACAAGTCTAAATGTGACAAAGCAAATCTGTTCAAGACTACACCTATAATCATATATAAAGTACATATATTTACACTTGGAGTGTGCATATGGGTTTTATCAGAAACCCTTCATTAGAAAACAATTTTTTGACTGTAATATCCAAAATTTTACAATAAAAATATCCAAAATAAATAATTTTTTTCTTTGTCTTGTAATTTTAGCACCATCATTTTGGAGCAGGCCAAACAGATATTCACGCATTCATTTACTTTTATTTTGCTCTCTAATAGTAAACTGAACCCATGCACACGCTCTCATACAGTGAAAGAAAACAGATAATCTACACAAAAGAGTTGGATTTGAGGGGTCAACTAATCAACAAATACTTTCCACAAAACGCACACAAAAGTAATACACACTTGATATCAAATTTGACTCTTAATAATCAAATCGAATAAAATTCAGCAATTCAATGGTGACTCTTACACAACTGACATACACCAACATACTATCATTCGGTTGGCAGACACGGCATAACAATCACCCTTTCACCCCCATGTCCAAGTACACTGGTCCAACTTACCCACTGAATACAATGGGGCTGTACCAAAATCAGAGGTTCAAGATATCTAGTCTAAATTCTCACCAACCTCACCATTTGCTTTAAAGTCCTCATACAGATTATTTTGACTACTCACGTTCTCATAGGATATTTCACACAGACACATTAACATAATTAGACAAACACTGTCATGAAAAATCCTGTTGGACATGGTCAAGTTCATGCAACTACTCATCCAAGATGAACTTGAGACTCACACATGAGTGTAATTTTTGTCATACTGATTAAAATTTAAAAAACGGTCTGCTCTTTCGACATCATAGTGTCACTGATTGTTCAAAATTATTTCTCATTCTAAATTAACTCAGGCAGCACTTTTCAAATTCAAATGCTATTAAATTACCATGACTCACATATGTAGGCCTCGCATTTTGAGGAAGCTTGCATAAGTGACTACGGTATACTAAAAGGTTTCAAAAGTATAACTAAATACAATATGACAGCAAAATAGACATATAGATACAAAGAAAATATTTTGACAGTAGTATTTGCAATAGGAGTACACATTGAGTGATAAAATTTGGGAGTACTACAGTGTCATTTGTAATAATTCATGTGAAAGTTTCAGAAATATTTGCCAAAATAGTTGTACAGTAATTGCAAGAAGGCTTGATCATATGTTGTTGAACTCCACTTGTCATTGTTAAGCATAATAAAATTATTTGACAGGTCAAGAAATGTTTTTTCCTTCCATTTGATTTCTGATCAGCTGTTTGTACAGAGCAGAGTTCGTTTGTATCAGTCACAGCCTGGACTAACGTCTTGGCTTTTGCATCTTGGCTCTGATTTTCTTCAGTCGCTGCGTCCGGCTCTGTGCCGAGGTGGAACCCACTGAGAAGCCACCAATGGCAGGCGTGCCAGGTGTTGTTGCACCTGGTGTGAAGGGATTGGCTACCGGAGTGCTGGCACCTAGCAAAGTGAGAATATGAAAGATTTACAGTAAGAAAAAAATTGGACATCGGATAGAAAAGACAATACCAGTTAAAGCTATACTGTCACCTGTTCCAATTTTGCCATAGTTACCATGGAAAGAGAAAATCTAACCAATCACAGATTTTAAGCGGGTGGCCACTTTTTAAAAACAGCGCCCTCACATAGGCATTTTGAATACCAAGGAACGCCCCTTTGACCATATATGGGCATATCTAGATTACAGGTGACTGTATACCTTTAAGGTAGAATGCTAGGGTAGATATTCAGACTCTCACTTTATGGTGTAAATTAAGTTTTCATCATCATAGTTTTGTTAAAGCCTCAATAGCTGCTATATACAATGCAAGATCCGAGGTACATGAATATTCCACATTGATTAAGGGTCATTAGCATAGAATTTTGATACCCAAACAATGCTCATTAATGTAATCTGCATATTTGAATATCATTATACCTCACATCTTGCACTAATAGAGCTGCTAATTTTATGCACTATTTTCATGATTTTATTTTTAAACTGAAGTTGTTTCCTTTGAATGTACTAACTGAAGGACGTGTATTGAAGTATCACTGCTCGCAGATTTCGACCATGCCTATACGTTTTAACAGCTGAATAATAAACAGGTGCCTCACCCACGAATTGGCGCCCCACGGGAAAATACAAAAACAGTATTCTCTGCACATACACATCGTGATCATACCAGAAACAAGCATGATGCCATTTACTTGAATGCACAACACACGATAGCCAACATTTTGTTGTTGTAACCTTTAGTTTCTCTGTCATATAATTAGTTTTTGAAAATGGCTGGATATCTAAAATCATGTTAAAACATTTGAATTTACATGCTACTTTAGACACTAATGGCAGCGTTATACACTTTTTCAGTCTCAATGGGTCTATTGGAAAACTGGGTATTTTAAGATTGGTTTATTAAACATTCACAGCTATTGGGGCTTTAAAATCAAGAATTCCATTTTCCCCTGTAGACATAACACAGGGACGGTGGCCATTTGGAATATCAGATATTGGTAAATTTCAGATAATTTGTTTTTGTGCAACTAAACTTTGTGCAGCAACCCTAAATCATACATCATACCCTGAACCTCTTACCTCCTGTAAAATTGAACGGTGCAACAGTTGGTGTCGCCGATGTACTCTGTCCAAACGCTGGTGATGATGTGCCTCCTGCTGCTGAGAAATTAAAGCCACTGCTACCAGACGATGCTGCTGCTGCTGTTGCTGTTGCTGTTGGGTGAGAAATGAAAACTTCAAATGACTGACTCAGGCAGGGAATTATTAACAAGCTCTTTACATGGAGATTAGTGTAGAATACACCTCTGGGACAGATATTCGAGCTCTCAGATTTTTTAAATACTTTTCTGCCACTTGTTGGGGCTTATTTTAAAGCTCTTGGTTTAACAAAAATTTTCACCGTTCTACTTTTTGAAAATCAAAAGTTTTATTCTCCCTCATCGAGTTAACACATTTAAGGTGGCCATTTTGAATATTGCATGTAGGTAAATTTCAGGTAATTTGTTTTGCTGCAACTATAATTGCACAGCAATCCCCGGGTTTTATTCGTGATTTGGTAAGAGAACGGTTGAAAGTTTCCCAAAGGAAAGTTTGAACACTTTTGAGGTGCATATTACCTTAAATCAACTTTATGAAAAAATGTGAGTACAAGGGAGATGTAGAATGCTACGATTTGTCACTAGGGGCACTGCTTTGGCCACTGGTGAACTTCTTGTCTTTTTTTTTTGTAATTTGTAAATAACTTTACGAGATAGAATTCATCTGGATAAATTCAATCTTGCATTACACAGTCAAGCTGCAGCTAATGATTTCAAATATAGGCTTTACTGAACAAGCACAGGGTGGCATAGTTGAGTTTGGACATATTAAGATTTCAATAAGTACTTAGTATGGTGGTTAGTAATAATGTACTAAATAAGTGCTCCAGAAACTATAGTGCCATCTGCTTTAGAAAATGAAGCTTGATTATGAATTAGCCCCCTCTACAGCAATTCAACAGTTGGCATCAGCTAAATTTAGATTCATTGCATTAAATTTTCAAACTCGGTAAGAAATCCTTTCTTGACATTAATTATGCTTCCTTTCAAGTGATACATATAATCAAGTCAAAGCTAATTTTGGAAGCTCTTCACTTTCTTTAAATTCACAAAAAGCATGTGTACTCATATATTGTATTTTTATTTGAGCTGTTTGACCCTTTGAGCTTTGACCTCTGGTGACCTATGTCATCGTGTGGAGCCTCACCCCTACATAGGGTTCAAAGTGTGAAGAATGCGGCAGCCTAACACACATATGGGCAATATTGTAAATGTTTCATAAATGCTACAGGATAAAGTCAATATCAAAGAGTCTATGCTTACGTGCACCAAATGCGAAGGGTTTGGAATCTGTGGTTGTAGAGGATCCTGCAGAGTTGAAAGCCGACTGCTGAGCTCCAAATCCTGTCCCAGTCGGTTGAGCAGTTCCAAAGCCAGGATTCGTTTGTTGCTGAGTACCAAACCCAGTTGTCTGTTGAGTTCCAAACCCAAAGCCAGTCTGTTGCTGTGCTCCAAGTCCAGTGGCTTGTGAAGATCCAAAAGATGTGCTTGCTGGCTGTTGCGATCCGAAGGCAGTGCTGGTTGGTTGCTGTGCGCCAAAGGCAAATCCAGAGGTTTGTTGCGATCGGTCTCCAAACATTGATCCTGTCTGCTGCTGCTGCTGCTGCTGTGTTACGAATCCTGTTGAGGTGGAGCCAAACACACTGGATGTACTTGCAGCAGTTTGTGTGCCACTGCCAAATGGTGCTGCTGTGGCTGTTGGACCACTGAAGGCACTCGGCCCGCCCGTGCCAAAAGCGCTCTGAGTTGTGGCAGTGCCGAATCCTGAAGTCCCAAACGCACTTTGTGTCGTGGATGTTGTACCAAATACACTCTGGCTTTGCGCGGTGGAAGCCACAGTCCCAAAAGCAGACGGACCTCCAACTTGCCCAAAGGTGAAGGTGGATGTCGTGGCAGGGGCAGCGCTTGTTACTCCACTTGCAAATAAGCTTCCTGTCGCTACAGACGGGGCACTGAAGCCACTTTGTGTCAGTGTTGAAGTACCTGTGAGACTTGAGGAGGAAGTCATGGTGGCAGCAGAACTCGTGAATGGAGACGGCGTAAAATTAAACATTGGTGCAGTGGTTGTAGCAGTTGTAGCAGATGAGGCTGATGGGAATAGTGCGGAGGTTGATGAACTACTAGCAGCAGTCTTTCCTAACATAAAATTCACACCAGAGGGCGCACTGGTTGTCGTCGCAATTGGTGCCGCAGAGCTGTTCTGAGTTGGCTGCGATGGCAGGCTGAAATTGAAACCACCTGGGGCTGTTGTGGAAACTGGCTTGGTGCCAACACTGAATACGGGAATCTGTGGTTGGGTAGAAGCCGCCGTCGTTAAGGAGGTGGTTGTGGGAGGAGGACCGAACACAGGTGTAAATGTAGGTGCAGCTGTTGCTGCTGCTGCTGCTGCAGTTACTGTCGTGGCTGATGTTAATGTTGTTGAAGCGGGGGTGGTTTGACTTAGGTTTGAAAACGGTGACTGGAAGAGAGACGGTGTTGGCGCTGTGGTGTTTTCTGTCTTTCCTGCTAGCGTAAAACCGAATCCTGCTGCTGGAGCTGAACTTGTCGGAGCTGTTGAAGTGGTAACTGTCGTTGTAGATGCTGGAGTTTGCACAGAAAACCCAGCTGAACCTGGTGGCTTTTCACTGAAAAATCCAACACCCACTGTCCCTGCAAGTCCAGACGTCAAACTGCTAGTAGTTGCTGACTGAGCTGCAGTGCTCAATGATGTTGTCGGAGTGAAAAGCGAACGTGACGCAGTACTTGCACTCGTTGTCGTGGAGCTGGTGGCAGCTAGTGTTGTTGGCGCAGTTTGTAAGTTAAAGCCCCCAACCGGTCCACCAAGAATAGCCGAAGACAAAAAGCTTGCAACAGCAGTGCTTGTGGTTGCTGTGGGCACTGCAGTGGACGCAGTCACTTGCAATGTTGTTGCAGTGGCCACCCCCAATGCAGGTAGAGATGTGCTGTTACTAACACTACCGGTTGCCGCTGAAGACAGGGTTGTAGCAAGGCCAGCTGCAGCGGTACTGACTGCAGCATTTCCAAGAGTCAAGGGTTTCTGATTTGTGCTTGTCGTCACAATGTTGGCAGCAGTGCTGGCCGGGGTGCTGCCAAAGCTGAACAGTGCCGACGTGACGCTGCTCGTTTTAGTGCCATCTACAACAGTGCTTGACGTAGAATCTGGCAGCGTTTTTTGCTGTAAGACACATGGTAAACTTGAATTCTTTTCTTGAGTGGCAGGAGCAAGCAGGCTGCTGCTAAGTTTACTCCTGTCTGCTTTAGACAGTAGTGGATTGTTCTCATTAATGCCCTGTTTGCCAGCATCAGAAGACGTCGTCGTTATCGTTACTGTAGTTGCTGCAGCAGTAGTCGTATCAGAGGGCTTGGCTAGGCCTACACCAAGCTGTGGTAGGGACGTTGACACTGCAGCTGATGTAGCTGGTGTGGTCATTGATTTAGTTGTTGAAGTTTGCAGACCAAACCCAACAGCAGGTAACTGCGATGCTTTGCTGGCCACAGCAGCAGTGTAGGAAGGTAATGCTGGTTTTACGTCCTGAGATTTCTCCTCCTCTATAGGGGTAAAATAGAATATTCCAACGTCACACAAATTTGAGTCGATGAAAAACAAGAAATCTTTGCATATACCTGCTATCAAATAACAAATGTTGTGAATCAATATAGCTGCCTCACGGAGATGTATCCCATACTAGTTTCAATTACATTGCAACTTCCACAGCTAACGGTGTAAAAGGACTCTACTATTGTTATGATTTCACACCAATAATGCATTATTCTATATTATATCATAACAGTATATTAACCCTTTTCCTGCCTGACAGTATCAATTTCCAATCAGCCAAGTCAGTAAAAAGCGGTATTGAGCCAAAACATGACGTATTTTCACCCTCTTGGCTTGGCCTGTTATAGCATCTTTAGTCCAAAAAAATTGAGTTTACAAGTATTTATGTTTTCAACAGCTTTCAAATCTACAATATTATGTTAAAATACACCATATTACCATATTGAATATGTTGTGTTTCATTAATTTTTACCATCTTGACCTGGTGGTGAAATATGGACTTGGCAGGAAAAGGGTTAATACAGATATCTGATACAGATATCTGATTGGCCCTCGCAGCAGGAGACAATTTGCCCTCCTTGCGTCGGGCAAGTTGTCACCCGCTCTCGGGCACATAAACCCATGTATTCAGGCAATAATATCTAGTGTGGTTCATTACAAAATTACTTATTCTATGTATGAGTGAGCATTTTTGTATATTCTTTGATTTGCCCTGCAACGACCGATTACACAACAAATGGAAGTAGACAGAGGAAAGTGTCACATCCACTTCATTCAAATTCTCTACAAAATTAATCGCTTCACTTTTGAACTTTAGGACCCTTTGTATTACAGTACTTGCATCTTGTACCTTGGTCATTTTGCTTGGTTTTCTCCACAGCTTGCATCATCTGTTGAACTCTCTGAGCAGCTCGTCTCCTGTCCTCGGCTACGTCATCCTGGGTATACCTCAACGGTGATGGTGGAATCTGCATATAAACAAAATTCACACAATACTGATTAGCCTACCTACAATGCAGCACATAGAATATTGTAACACACCTCATTTAAAGTCTCTATTGCAATCCATCCAGTCGCCAACATGTGACACTGGAGTATGCATAAAGCCAGTTACTGGCTAGCAGTCTCTAAACTGTTCACCAAAAGTGTACCAGTTCAGAAAACTATTACCTGGCTAACTTTGAAAGTGCACTCTACACATGCCCACATTCTTGATAATGCAGATGATGATGGTGGCACAGTCTGTCACCAAGAAAAGAGACAGCGGAGAAATTTTTCAATTTTTCAACAAGAAAATTGAATGTGTTACAAAATACATGTGGGCCAAGTCATATTGAGTTGCCTCAAAAACAGTCTTTTACACGAGGCTGTAGGCTGAGGGAAACAGACTGTTTTGGGCAACTCACAGACCCTCAGGGAAACAAATGTATGCTGTTACCCCCATAGCAAGTCAATATGTGTATACTGCTGTCTTCCTCTAAACCTGCAGACACAGTTGAACAGACAATTACTAAAATAAATTGAGTCAAACCTCTTTTGTGTCACCATATTTTGGCATGCAAATCAGCGATCATTTTCCTCCATTGACAAATTCATGAAAAGGTTGACAAATAATAATTTTGTGAATCTACAATGTACATCATCCTATACATCCGTAACACAAATCTTAATATTATTTTTGATGATGGTGACACACAGACAGGTTAAATCTTTTACACTAGATTGAAACCCAAACACTTATATTTTTTATGGCTCTGTTCCTAAGTTATAGGTATGAGCCTAACACAGAGATTTGTTCTCCTCAAAATTTTTACCTACCACACCAGATATTACTTACTGGCATATGTCTGTCTGTCAAGGAACTGAATGCTGGTACGTTTTTCCTCAGAGTAGATTTGGTATTCTTCAATAATCTTGGAGTCTCCTTTTTTGGTGTGTTCACTTTTGTCCTTTCTTCAGCTACACTCTCAGGGGATTTCTCTGCCGGTCCATCATTGGATGAATCGTCATCTTTTGCTGACGACGATTCCCTGAAAGTTCAAATGTGGCGTAAATCATTCACGAGGCTAAACCAGGAAGGTATCGAATATGACACCAACAATGCAGCAGAAGAATTTCTACTGCAACAGAGATACAGTACACACTGCTCAAATTCCAATTAAAACGACATATAGCGTCAAACCTGTGTGTAGTGGTCACCCATAGGGCCGAGAAATTCTGACTGTTGTATCGTGGCGGCCTTTCTACAGAGAGTTGGTTTTGCATTACTTTCAGTATAAGAAGTGTGCTGAGAGGTGAATTTAGGTTGAGATAACAGCAATAATAAAGTTCAATAGAATCTCTAAAAACCCATGATACACAGATGTATTTTTGAAAGAATCATTTTGCCACTATAAAATAAGTTTATAGACCCATGTCTTCCTTCTCTGTCAAAGCATGATTTGCAGAGATCATTCAAAGTCAGATATGCCGACGATAATACACAGGTTTTGTTCCAAATTGGAGCAATTCAATTTGAGTACATGACCACATTATACAGGTGGCTGTTCTGTAGAGGTCTTTAACATGTAAAATGCCACGGAACTGCAGCAAAGCGACCACTATAAAGAGGTGACCACTCTATAAGGGTGACATACTAAGACAAGTTTGACTGGACATATCTTAACTGAGCAAAATAATACAGTTTGTGAATTGGTATGCAAGCGAAGACCAACACACAAAAAGGTCCATGCTGACTCTAGGAGATCAAATTCTTCTCTTGTTTCATCAATGGTCATAGTTAGGAAATTCTGACCCTGTCAAAGAGTTTATGTTGTCAAGGATGGATTGTGTTGGTGCAAGTGAGTGCACATATTAAGATGCTGCTGTATTGGTGTATGGTCCACAGCACAAAACATTGACCTGATTTTAAACCAGCCGTGGTTGTCACGATACATGATTGGGATTAGGAGGAATAAAGAGCCGAGTCCCCCCGAAAGGATGGGCAGGGAAACGCAGGCAAAGCTTAGCTGTAACTAAGGGAATGGAAGTTTACAGGGAAAATGGCAAATCATTTGTTTTGAATTTTGGTTAATACAACATAAATGGTAATTGTTGAATATGGAAGAATCACAGAAGAGTGTACACTGCATTTCAAACCAAAGTGCCAGAACTCACCCTCCCCAACACACATCTCCCTACCCCCCCCCACCACCTTCCCTGTGACAATCAGCCATTTAATGAACATTTACCTGTCTTTTTCTGAGCTCGCTGTCTCCAGTGGCGACTTCATCACATTGATGAGTTTCATACGTGGTGTCCTTGACGACGAAGCATCACTCTCTTCATCATCTGCCACTTTCCTCTTTACTCTCCCTGCACCCTTGTCCGGGCTCTGTGAATTCAAACAAAGCCAAAGTTGAGTCTGTAACCTAGTATTATCATACCTTCAAACCATATCATTGATTTATTCAAAGGATTTCAATTTCCTGTAGCAGTGAAAAACCGTAAGCCGAAGTTCATACAGCAAATGCACGAACTATTCACTGGAATTAACAGTGACACTGTCAAATGACAATACTCTATTGTTTAATTATCAAAATCAGTGAATTTAAATCCCAGTGTTTCACACAAAAATGTTGGTGAAATTAAGTTCCTAAAAACAGTACTATTCTTAGTATCTTACAATTTATTGTCAAACCATTAAATCCTCACTGGATTCTGATTGCCATTTTCATGACCTCTATGTGAACGCTAACACTCTGGTATTTTCATATGCTCTCTGCAATTATGCAAACGATAAATGTGAAATTTTATACCACAAGATGAGTGTAGTAGCATGAATTCAATAAAAAGACTAATTATGTGACAAATTAAATAACTCATGCAGGATAAAATACCAGGATGCACTGTTATGCAGAGGTTAGGATGTTTGCTTAATTGCCTGATTTGTGAAATCCCTAACCCTACCTGAAACCCCTACGACTTGTGGACTAACATCTACATTTGTTTATTCACTGACAAACCTCAACTTTTAGAACCCAAATGATATGTCAGTGCAAGGTCAGTTACTCTCATTTTTGTTGAAATCACTCTTCTCAAATAAATGGCTTAGAATGACTTGTTTACATGGTTACAATTCAACGAAGGAAAATCTTTTCTGGAGATGTTTCACATATATATCATGAGTGCTATGAAGACAAAATTAACATTCTGGCACACCTTTCAAATACAGACATTCATAGATAAAACCACATTGCACTAACATTATACATTTAGAACACAAAACTGTCAAATCTTATGGCATGAAATCTCAGAGAGTGATAACTTTGTTCCATTAGGGGAGATACAGTTCACATTTCCAAGGTTAGACATTGTTGAAAATCATCCATGTATTCCTTGAACTTGGCTTTCAAACTACTTCAAACAGGTTCCATTACATTTGATAATATAACTGAACGGTAGAGTTGACTTTTCAGATCCTCAGATTCAGATCCTCAGATCTCAGACTTCAGATCCTATAACTTCAGATGCAGATTCGAATTTACAAGCCTTTTACAATACCCGTATTAACAGTATGTTTGCAATATTTAAAATAATAATTTGAAAATGACATGTGCAAGGCAGTTATGAAAACAAAAAAAGTCTACATAAACGTTTTCGCTCAACAAGTTTCAACGAACACGGGTCTACAATTACAGATTAGCTAACTTGCTTCTTCCGACCCCTGAATTCTGATTTAGCCCGGGTCACTGGCCTCCAACATGGATTAGTTATATTCCCTCGCCATAAATATTACGAACGATGGTAAAATACGGACTGTCGATAGCCAGCATTTACATGATCGTCGCGGTCTTGATCGTTCTATCGCGCGCGGGTGTGTTTATCTCTATGAGGGAACGTTCACGTGATGACATAACAAGTGAATCATTGCGCACCCTGTCTTCGACAGATGACGTTCTGATTCTGAGATCGAAGTTTTTAAGTTCAAGATTCAAGATAGAAATAACATAATTTCTAAAGCCTTTCCAAATCTAAATTATATTTTATTTATCAGTATATTACATCAAACTTTGAAAATTGTGAAATTTTAATTATGAATCTGCGTCTGAAGTTATAAGATCTGAGGTCTGAGATCTGAGGATCTGAATCTGAGGATCTGAGGATCTGAATCTGAGGATCTGAAAAGTCAACTCTACCATAACTGAACTTATAGACAGTAGTCTAGCTGTCTGCTGATTGAACTTGATGAGATGCTGGCTAATTCTTCAAGTTCTCACTCACACAAACAAACACCCCGTTTGACCATAACCTTAAATGCATGACCTTCATTAAAAGTACAACAAGGGCCCTTGTTATGGCTATGTATCATATTTCCACTGTACATGGTTAACCCTCATACTGAACTTCATGGAATGCCATTGTCTGGAGATGGTGTGAACCCGTACATTTGGACAATAGTGGTTGGTGTGTGAAAGACTAACGTACATGAATATGGAAAACACTTGAATATGTGTACTGTTTACAATCCATATGCACTATGCAGTTACAATTATAGCCTATATGTACTAGTGTCACTAGTCCAGAATTACTGCAACTTTAAGTTTAACATGGCATTTTTCTTTATTTCTCACGTCATAACTTACTTCATTTATTTCTTTAGGCTTATTTGTTTATATTTCCTTGAAACCCTGTTTCATCTCTTCTCTCTCTCTCTCTCTCTCTCTCTCTCTCTCTCTCTCTCTCTCTCCCTCCCCCCCCCCTCGTTTTTGACTGTTTACTGTATTTGCTGTATTTTATGGATAAGGTCAATCAATCAGTTAACTCCGTGTACGGAGTTGTATTCCACACACAAATTAAACACACCATTGACAAGATTCTGATGACACTGTGAATGGCAGTGTCTCACCTTCCTCTTTACTTTCTTCATAGAGCTGTAGGAACTGGCGATTGCATTTCTGATCTTCTTTTTGTTGTTACCAAAGCTGGGCTCTGAGCCGTCCTGGGCTGGTGGGCGTTTCACACCTGAGATCATGAACCCACCATTGGGCATGGGAGAGTTCCTGCCCGACGCGGCAGGACTTGCAGTTGCCCATGTGGAAGTGCTCGATGCTGAACTTTCATATCGCCTGGGAGAAAAATATAACAGCAAAGACATTAAAAAATTTGCAGTGTCATTTCAAGAAACTGTGAACATTGAAAAGCATAATGACTTATCATTGTGCCCTCTGCCAAACGTGATTTCTGGAAACTTTGTGTCGACTTGTTGAATTGAGGAAATTTTTTTGCTTCAGCATTCATTTGAACTCAGCATCAGTATATCGTTTACGCAACAGAATTACACTGACAGTAAATTACTCATCAGTCACTCTGTTGCTGTCATATTATCATCGTCCACAGCAACCTGGCAGCATGTTTAAAAGAGCCACACTCTTATTGTGAATGAACATTTGTAACAAACACCCAATAGCGTTTAGAGGTATTTGACACACAGAGACATACACACAGACAGACACAGACACGCCCACACACACAAACTCAGGACAATGGCACATGCATGCACCCATTATTGCTTGCTAAAAGTACCAATGGATGCCAGACAGAAAACTGGGCAAGCAATCAACCAATCTCACCTCCTCTTGGCATCTTTCTCAATAGACGATGCACAACTGCTGGCATCATCATCTTGTTCCCTGGATGTTCTCTTTTTACTTTCCCTCAGAGCTGACAAGACAGTCTCTTTATTCAATGGATCAGCCTTGCCTTCTTTTATATGACGCTCTCTCAGATTCTGTAATCTGGATGGAAATGAAAAACATACACATTATCCATGAATCCCTCTCTGTTAAAACCTTTCTGGAGGGGGACAGATTTGTTTCTCAGAGGAGTAGAAATACTTCCTCCCTGATGTGCAAATATACAATTCTACATTAACTTTTACAATTCAAGTCTCCTGGCTTATGCTACTCACGTTGCACGCTAACAGCACTTCCCATATACTATATTGTACCCTTTCTACGGCATTTGTATGCACACTGTTATGTGATGATTTTCCATTTCCAGCTGTGAGAAGTCATACTTAAATGGCCAGTAGCTGTTTCTTTTGATATTTTTGTGTTGTGTGTCAATTGCAAGTTCTTGTTCTACTCCCCCACAGCATGTTAACCCTTTCAGCACTGTTATTTTCTCCCGCCAAAATTTTAGAGCAAAATTTTACCAATTTATGAATTTTTCTTTAATTTTTTGATAATTTTGGACCAAATGGACATCACATTTCATTTGCTGCAGTTTTTTCTCAAAATTTTGGCAAAAATCTGAGAAAAATTGACTGGGGTTAATTTTATAAAGGGGACAAAAATAGACTTTAGCTCAAAGGGTTAAGACAGCCACTATTTAGCTTGCCAACACATCATCTAGAATGCACTGTTCATGTTTACATTTGAATTCTAGTCCAGACAAGAATTCACTTGTCAACAAAAACAACAGAGTATACCCATGTACAGCCTGAGTTGACAAGCTGAATTTACTGTGCTTTTGGGGGTAGAACACGAAACAAAAGGAGAAAAAACTCAACAACAGTTACAGCTACTAACCCTTTAGATGTAATAACTTGATCCCTTTGCATTTAGGGTTGTAATATCAAAATTCCACATTGACAACGAAATACTTGAATCACTTTAAAAATGCTGTTAATTAATGTGAACAACATTAACCCTTTTCCTGGCAGACAGTAATAACTGTATCACTTCCCCATCAGCCAAGTCAGTAAAAAGCGGTATTGAGCCAAAACATGACGTACTTTCACCCACTTGGCTTGGTATGTTATAGCATCTTTTATCCAAACAAAAATCAACTTTACAGTATTATGTTTTCAACAGCCTTCAAATGTACAGTATTGTGTTAAAATACATCATATGGAATACGTTGTGTTTCATTAATTTTAACCATCTTGACCTGATGGTGAAATATGGACTTGGCAGGAAAAGGGTTAAGGTAGTATGCACATCAAAAGTAAAAGACTTAAAGTTTTGCTCAAACTTTCCTAAATGAAACTTTCAACCATTCTCTTACCAAATCAACAATAAAAATCGCGGGTCACCATGCAAAGTATGGAATTAGCGAAACAATTAGCCCAACATTTTGCGATATTTGAAATTCAAAATGGCCACCATCCCTATGTTAACACTATGGGGGAAAAATTAAATTTCGGATTTTCGAAAAACAAAGATGGTGAAAGTTTTTCTTTCTCCAAGAGCTTTAAAATGAGCCCCAACAAGTAATAGATCAGAATAGAATTGTAGAAATCTGAAAGTCTGAATATTTGTCCCTGAGGCACATTCTACCTGAAACTGGACTTTTGTTTTGCATTTGATCAAAATGTCTTCATGCCATACATTGGACAGCAGATTTCAAAATGGTAATAGTACCAGATATAGCATGCAACTTACAACGGACTTGGACTTCTAACAGAGGCTAGTTTCACAGTGACTGGACTTGTAATTTTATTCCTACTGTGTGGACTCAGAGGGCTGAGGGTCTCCTTGAATGTACTGCCACCCATCCATTTCACGGCTGGCAGGAATCCAAGGCTGGAGTACTGTGGCTGGTGCGTCGGGTACCGGCGGTTTGCAGCGACAAAATGGCGAGGGCTTGAAACAGAAACATCTGCATTTGGTAGTACTGTGGACTGGTCAGCAGAACTGCAAACAATGTGATAAAAACAGTGATTCCAAGATCTTGTATTTCATATTTCTTATGTGCAAAAAGAAACTTATTCGTAAGTTTGGCCTGTCTAACTTTTCTATTCGTTTAACTGTACAAAACTGATTCGCAAAGTCATTTCTCAAAGATCCCCTAGCAGAGACAGTAGCATGGCTACAAAACTCTCAATGAAATGTTCTGGCAATACCATGGATGTAAATTACATCCATGGGCAATACTGGTGACAAATAACATCCATTAGGAGATATCAAAAATTTAAATACTTTTGAGTTTTGATCAATTTTTAATATTCTCTGCCAAGCAAGAATGGTTCATGCCCCTAGATTGACAGCAAGGCAAATATTTAATGAACTCACAATTCAATCTTTCTGACTTTCACATATTCTCTTTGTGTTGTAAATTACTAAGTGTCAACCTGCAGTGTGAACATGAATGTTTGTTATCTGAAAAATCACAAGCGCCACAAAATTGTAATTGTACTATACAAGAATGCAAGATTGTGAGTTACTTTTAATTTTAGTATCCTACGTTTTGGCAATAGTCTTGTGCAGAGAACAAGTGTTCAAAATGATTCATCGTATTCTTAACCAAAGAGGTTGAAACTTATGTAATCAACCCTTTGAAAGTAGCTTAAAATGGAGTGTTACTGTTTGTAAGAAATAAGATTTAAACCATGGCTACGTGTCTTTCTTGCATATTCAAGTGAGTGCGCTTCCTCGACTTCCTGCAGTTCCCCCTCCCCCTCCCACGGCCACCTGAAATCACTTAAGCTGAGACTGTCCATGGAGGAAGCCCATCACTGTCCATGGAGGAAGCCCATCAAATCCTACAGGGTCGGTGTCAATTTAAAAAATGCCGTGTATCCACGAAAAAAATGATGTGGTCTGTATATGGCCCTAAACTGTGTTACATACACGGTATACCTCTCTTGTTTGTATTCTGTGTAAAACTTCATGTAGTATGCATGAAATCAAAATCATATTGTGTAGTCTTTTTTTAGAGAGACTATCGGTGTTCAAATGACACCACATTTTTAGTGTAAAATTTCAGTTGACTTACAGCCGGATTACGTCTGGCAACGCAACCCAAAGCAAATGGCAAATAATACTTCAGTACTCGGGGCAAAATTGACGTATTGTAAACCGCTCGGACACGCTGTCCATCAGTCTGCAAGTGCAAACACTGACTCACGGTCGACCTTGAGGGGTAACGGTTCGTTGCATTCGTGCACCTACTCAGTGCTCAACACCGTGGCGATGTTGTAAGAACATACAACCGACAATAGTGATTGGGGACACGGTCAAGGTTTCTCTTAAAATCAGCACAGTATCTTCACCGCCCTTGAACTCTACTTACCTGAAATTGTATCTCTTCGCCGATATGGAAACCGGTGAAATTGGGGAATTTCCCGGCGTCTGGAAGGCCGACAACGAGGAGTTCAGCAACGGCCCTGCCGGTGACTGAAACCTTGGTCGTCGGTTTATTTTGATCGGAGAACGCGTAAAACTGTTCGACTGTTCCTTGCTCGGGAAAGTTCTGCTGGACAGTGGATCAATATTTTCGTGGCTCTCGTCTAACCCAGCCACTCGTCTAGATTCACTCCTCTTGAAGTTTTTCATTTGAAATTGAGAAGTCTTGTTTTCAAACGAGGCGTCTTCAGTTGCTTGCGACTTCGAGTGAGTGATAAAAACGATTGCAACAAAAGTACCACAGAGGAAAGTGAAAATTATCAAAGTCAGCCAACTTATCTGCAGAATGTACAAAAGCAATAAAACAACTGAAATCACACCGCCGATGATGACACCACGCCGACGGTTTACGAATGTGTACATGCTGACACTTCTCCCATGCTTCATTCGTCCAGACTTCAATTTTTACAAGATGGCGGTCTTTGTCCTGTTGGACCGGAACCAAGAGCGCCCTCATTTATTTAGAAAATTTGGAAAGGGATGCAGTCGTTTATATAGTCTGTGATGCAGTGCAGACATTGATATTTGAACGAAGTCTCGGATTGTCCATAGAGTGGTTGCAATATCCTTCTTTCCTTGAAAAACATATTGTATTATGGTCAAAGACGAAGGTAATCAAGATTACTTATACCAGACTCGAATAAACAAACAACAACAATAGACAAAAGAAGAGAAACAAAGACAAAATATAAACGTGAAAAAACAAATAAACATAAATAAGCAAACTAACGAACGGACTGATTGCTTAAATATTAGATTAAATACGTTCAGCAGAGGGAGACTTAAAATATATGTAGTCAGCCTGCTACTGTTCAACACGGGGAACTCTGGCTCCTTGTTTGTTTGTCTGATTGTTTATGCATGTTTGTTTATTTGTTACACAAGATTATTTCCATATACAATAAAGAACTAAGGGACGATTCAGAATTTACTTCCAGGGGGAGGGTGGAGGATTTTCTATTTTCTCGGTGATTTTTTCCGTGGCCCCCCCTAGTAAATTATAGAAAAAATCTATGGCCCCTCCTCATCTTTCCTGTTTTTTTTTCCATGGCCCCCCCTAATATATACATGCATGCTTATACATTATAGACATATCCAGACATATCCAGTCTAACAAGTTGCAGGAACTGTAGTGGACATTTAATCGATGATATAACAAATCATTTCAGGGTTATATGACTATAAAAAGAATGATTTGCAGGGACTGCAAGTGGCACACTTTTGGAAAGGGTAGCAATAAACATATCTGGTTGTAAATTTCTGAAGAAAAGTTAATTACTAAATATGAATACTTTTTTCGTTATGTCTCACTGATACATATGATGCACACAAAGACAAGCAAAGATGTCAGTTAGAAATGGTGAACAGTAAATCAGAGGAGCAGATAATTGGCAAAGTGATATATATCTTGAAGTTTAATGGTACATCTCATTTGCAGATATCCAGATATTTCTGGAAAGTGAGATGTACATATACATGCACACGTTCAGCATACATTTTCATTTGATGATGCTGAATATTTGCAGACTCACGGTGAAAGTTTTAAACATTAGGAATTAAAATTGGTGAAAGCCAACTTGTTTTTAATTTTCTCTTTTTTTCTAATTTGGTTGTCATAAAACCAAGTTGCTGCCACTGAAAGCAACAATGCTAAGGAATGTTTTTAGAACATTTCTTGAACAAAACACCTTATCCAAAACATGAATTCACATGTTATTCTGCTCATTCCATTCACAATCCACTGTTCATATTAAAATGCAGATAACCCTGTGTAAGTCAAAATTCACATTTTGTCAGCAGTATTTTTCAAAATTGACAGAGCATTCATATTTCAAATTTTTTTCACAAACTTTAATTTTAAAATAGTCATGATGCCATGTTTTCAGATGACACGAAACAATACATGTTAATTTGTTTTTTTTGCCTTTTCTGCCAGCCGCCACTGTGAAATCTTTGATTATACATATTAGAATGAATGGACACAAAAGTATTAGCATCAATACACAATGTGTAAGCCTATCCACATTTCTCCTAGCCTCATACACACTGAGATCACTTCTTGGACTACAGCAAATTTCTTGTGTACACAATATTTCAACAATCCGACACCATAGCATTTGTGCAGTGCCACATGATCTTCTGGATGCACATACAGGATTATTGGAAAATCAACCCTTTTGTAAATTTTGCACCATATATTTTTGACAGTAATACATAATATTTTTATTTTCAACATTAAAACCTATTCGTTGAAAAGCACCTTGAAGATGAGATGGCCATAAATTTATTTTCAAAAAAGTTTATAGTAGATGTAAGCACTGTAAAAAGTTATGTAGAACATTTAAAAAATTTAGAAAGGGTAAAATTGATGAGAATGAAACATAGAAAAAAGGAGCAGAAAAGAAGAGTAGCAGTAGCAGTAGTTTACTCAAAGGATGAAGTGGGTGTATATTTGGGGTAAAAAACCTCAATTTTTGTATTAATGATAAAAATTAATTTAAGTCGAAAACTAGACAGTATTTTCTGAAATGTAATATTTCACTTGAAAGGATAGTATTCATGTAGAAAAAAACAACTATTTTACTTGGCATTATCCATCTTCATTTTAAAATTGTAGGGGTTTAAAGACTGACACTCTAATAATCAGATAATTGATTAAAATCATGATCAGCAAAATTAAAATGCCTCTTATTCAAAATGCCTCTTATTAAAAATGTAAGAGCTTTATTGCCAAACAAAACCAATTGATAGTTGTTGTGTTATATAGCATTTAAAAAACATAATGTGAAATTTCAGAAAATTTGACCCAGACGGAGTGGAGTTAAATTCGTTGGAAATTTTGAAATTGGGAGGCAAAAGAAGCCAAGAAATCAGGTGATTTGCATACATTTGCATAAATTAACACTTCTTTATCATGCAACTTTCAACTGCTTTACAAGCTACAAGGTAAACCCAACCTTAAAAAGACATTTGCTGTAATTTTTAGCATTTGTTCAATGTTCATCTCTGTGTATCAGCATTTGTTTGTTATTCTATCACTACATAGAACACCCAATGCTGTATTTAGCAACATACCAGTGTGAACATAAATGACCATTGTTATTGTTGATAAATGAATTCTAGTCTGGACTTGATCCGAGATCTCTTTTCAACAAAAACAACCCTGACTGTTCACTGTATGGTTTGTATTGACACGCTAAATACTGGACATTTTATAACGCTTCAGGGAGGAGAACAAGATACTGCAGTAGATGCATAAAACAAACCACTGTGAATATTACCGAATTTGGCAGCTAAAGTAGTTTAACTAAACATGTTGAGTTTATCTGTCACCCTGGTAGCGTCTACGGTGCTCTTTTGTAGAGATCAGAAATTCTGGGCAAATGTTGAATTGATGTTTTTTTTCCTTGGCCCCCCCCTAAAAGATTGTGGTTTTTTTGTCTGGCCCCCCCTAAATTTTCTTGGGAAAAATGGTGGCCCCCCTGAAAATCCTCCACCCCCCCCCCTGGAAGTAAATTCTGAATCGTCCCTAATTCGCGTTCATGTTTGTCAATGAAGAAGGGTGTTGGTTTGTTTTTTGTTTGTTTACAAGTTTAGTCAACTGATATTTTCAAAAGTTTCTAATACAATCCGTTAAGCATGTAAGCCCTTCTTTGCAATGAGAAGCACTCATGTGTGTCTACCTGCACTCACCCTTTTGCATAAACAAACAAACAAACAAACAATGAGCCAGAGTTCCCTGTAATGTAGCAAGGTGATTACGTATGTTGATTGGCAGGTTTACAATTACTCTTCTGTACATGATTGTTCTATATTATTTGTAATCAATCTTTTTGATAGTTTTGTTTGTTTCTTTGTTTACTTGGATGTTGTTTCTTTTTCATCTGTTATTTATCGATTTCTTTGTTTTTGAGTTTACTTGTGTGTGTGTACAGATTTCCAACTCTCTCTCTCTGGCACTGTTATGACCGTGTAAGGGCAAACAAGCCACATTGTGCATGGCCCATATCCAGGAGCATCATGTACTTTGCTTCACGTTTTGATCTAATCCTTGTCTAAAGTCAGTTAAAATGCCCCGATCTGATTAAAATCAGGTAGATGTGATACCATTGATCATAAAAAGGAGTCCTTATTTAGGGCACTTAAGCTTGGTCTTTTGTAGCATTATTCACAACACTGTTGGCAACGGAGGGTGTCACTTCAGCACCCTAAAAGATAATATCAAACTTGCCTTTCAAAATTTTTTGCCCTTTTTACACCAAACCTAGTACCAACATCCATTGAGTAACATTAAAAATTTTACTTCAGTGGCATCTGCTCAATTTTTTCTGATAAATACTCTGATGAAAACTCTTTTTCAAGATAGTAGAAGCAATGACAGTTGCAACTGTGACATGGAAAGTTCTACTCAAACTGAAACTACATGTAAGTATTTCAAGATACATTGCAGAAGGATGACCTTTTCAGACAAGGATAGTTATCGGAAACAATTTCGAAGTATTTTTCCTCCAATTTAATGAACCTTGTGACATGTACAACTTAACTGATTTGTATTCATTCATGCAAAGTATGTTTGAATATTGTCTGAGTAAGCAAATCTAGAGAAAATGAATCATTATAAACCTAGTCTTGTACCTTAAGTCATACAGAGTATCTTGCACTGATATCATTCAGGGATTTCTGCTGTCAAATGGTTCTTTTGAACAAACGTACGGAGTAACATGGTGGACTCTGAGGGCGCTGTTCCATCAGCTTTCTGACAACTGAAAGTCGCAATTCTCAATGCACTCATGCATGTCCCAATGCCATAAATTCACTCACAGACAGACAGACATTCAGTGACACACAGTGGCACTAACAATAGCACCTACAAGAGCGCAGTTTTCTGGATGCAACCTTCTCTTACAAATGTATGTTCCCTTTTTATAATAGCTCCGAAAATCTAGAGCCTACGTTTGCATGTGCCTTCTCGCACTTTGCACTCAAAACAACATTTTAAACCTAATGTATCAAGAGTCATTCCTCATTCCTCAGCATTTTTACAGAGAGCTATGAAAAATTTGAATATTATTTGAAACAATGAGACTTTTGATATTTTGAATTGTAACTATGGGCCATTTCGCAGATTTTTATTTAATAATGTTTATTCGTTTTAGTTCTGTTTCAACCAATGATTATTCTTTTTAGCTATGTTGTCTTTGTTTCTTTGTTGTGCTTTTTCTTAGTTCTTTATGTCTTTTGCTTGAACTGTAATTGGGCGCAAGCCCGTTGTTCGCAGCCAGTAAATAAATAAATAAATAAATAAATAAAATAAATAAATAAAGCCAAGAAAAGGCAAACACACATGATTCTGTGTTACATATTTTATTGTACAACAAGTCTTTCACAGCTCTCTATTTTTTAAAAACACAGAGAAGTTACTGGTGATTCCATACCATAGTCCCTCTTTTTTTTAAACTTTGACCAGTTTGCAAAAAAACAAAAAGATAAAATAAAAACAAAAAGAAAAAAAAATTCGAGGGGCTGGAAATCTTCATAAAGGAAGTGTGAATAAAATACTGTCAGGTATTTTGCTATTATACGCTTTACAAAATTTTTAAAATAAACTTTTTAAAAAGAGTGAGCAAAGATCAAGAAACGTGCGTAATTACAAAGTGAAGGCTAGAAGATTGACATAGGCATAGACAGGAGAAAACTTAATTTACAATTAACAAACAGGCCACATAGAATAAATTTGCGCTCGTTTTCCCCTCCCTTTGACCATTCCTTTGCAGCAAAAAAATTCATGAAGTGTACGAAATAAATAAAACAAAACATTGTCAGCGTATGATTTGATAAATAATTCATTGTTTCAGATGGACCTTGTCTTGGTTTGGTGATTTGGATAGAGTTGAAGTTGCCCACTATCGATATGTCTCCTCCCATGTGATCATCATGTGTGGCACATGTGATAATGGGGACACCACCAAGGCTTATCATGTGAATATCACATGATTGAAGAGTGTCTAATTTGGGGACCAATTGGTCAGGGACATGGCCTGTCACATGATAATCCATGGACTTCCATGTGGACATCACATGCACAACAGGTACTGATCATGTGATCAACACATGCAGCTGATATGGCCACATGACCACGTCCATGTGACCATCACATGTGAGGCGCAGATTCTTTTCCCATAGATCTGTAACATGGCACAAATTCATTCCATGGGCCATGGCACTAACATGAAAGGACACAGTATAATGCTATCTACTTGACCATGAACTCTATAAATACGGATGAAATGCATTTATAATGAGTGACATTTTCATAATACAAATGCCGTTGCTCACTAGTGGATGAGGAAAAATAGCCATGAATAATTCTGAGGACACATATACACACACTTGCCTTACTTTCTACACAAGTCAGGTTTGAGTAAAACACCTATAGAAATCTGAAGTCAGTACAATATAATGTGTGCCGAGTCCTCAACCCAGCGCACATGCAAATATACACGATTCTCTCGTCAAATCACGGCATGATTAGTTTCTAGTATGCCACCACTGAATTTAGCGTGTTAAAATCTATTGTCATCTGTGATTTGGTTTTTTCGTCTCTTTTTTCTCAGTTCAAAGATGTGGTACACATGATAGCAGACGATTCCACCGCCTGCACGAGTAAAACGGAAGCTCAAAGCTTCCAGTAGATTTTTCAGTTTTTCAAAATTTAATTTTTTTTTTTAAAAATACAGACTGCTTTTGTTAATAGAGCATAATAAATACTTGTGCATAATTCTCTATAAAGTCCTACAGTTTTTATGGACATATTTTCCTTGGGATCGAATCATGTATTATTAGTCTATAGAAGTTCTATTTTGCTTTCTACAGTCAGATATATACCAGCTTTCCATTACAATTTTTTCATCTCAAAAATAAAACAGCTTCCTCGGTTGTCTTGGCTGAGAACAATACAAGTCCCTTTGTTAAAATATACAGTTTAACCTTATCCAACAAAAAAGAAAACACAACTTGACTGTTTTCAAAAATCTACTTGGAATTACACGGGCTAAGAAAGAGCCCCATTAAAAAAGTGGACAGTTCTTAGAGGGTATAATACTATATTTAGAGCTCTCATAATTTAAGTATAATGCCTAATGATTTCTTTAGTTTTTCACCAACTTCCTCCAAAAACTTTCTCAGAAACGGAACTTGGTTTATCTGTCTGCGTGACTGTAACCTTTTTTTTTTATTTCTTGACCTTTGACCTTCTCTCCTCCCCACTTCCAAGTTCAGAGCCTTCCCATGACATGGGTGAACACAGATATTGCGATATTCTGAGGTATAACTTTGCTACTGATCATTGAAATATGTGCAGAAAAAAAAAATCAGGATAAAACTTAAAATTTTGGGCTTTTTTAAAATAAATGCTGTCAACACCTAGGCTTTATCACAGCACTGTATCATTTCAAGCCACATTCAGCATGGCTCTCATGTACACTGCAAACAAGCGCAGTTGTCCTGATGTGCAACTGGCATGAGGTCAATGACCTTTACGGAAGTTATTCTCCAGCCACTAAGTAGATACAGCAGCCCGCTGCAACCTGACCAACTCTAACCCCTGGTAGTGCTACAGAAAATCTCAAAATAATAACAGGCTTAACAGGACAAAGGCACATGAGTATTTCTGCTTCACATCTTGGAGAGCTGCTGTTACATTTGTTACAAAACTGGGATTCATAAATTTTTGCTAAATCATGATGTGCACACCACACTACTTCGTTGTTTATTGTTCTGCACCAAAGTCATTGTATATGAGCAGGGTATCGTCGGCCATTTTTGATTAACGGATACGTGGTAATTAAAGCACTACACTTTGGCAAGTTGTCAAGTAGCTTGGCTGTCCATGGTTATAGCTTGTAAGCCACCAACTAGCTCTCTACAAATCTCAGTAATGATGAGAAAATCTGCCTCTTTGTGAGTGATCCAAACGGTCTGGCTGTGAAAACAGAAATTTCAAGCTGTTTGGCAGACTTTAAAAGTTACTACCGGTATATGCAATCAATTCCACATGGAGAATCATACAAAACCTTATAAGACAAACCGCATGTATGTTTTTTTATCATGGCATAAACTACACTGTGTATTAATCAAGAAATCTAGACCTTACAACTCAAAGTGGTTAACCTGTTCCTTCATTCTCAAAAACTTGCACTTGACATCCAAGCCCCTGCTATATCCTTGCATTAACCTCGGCACCGGATTAAAGACACTTTCATGTTCAAAATCATGAACTTTTGTCAACATTTTTCCCTATGCAAATATCCCTCATAAAGCCATCAAGCGTTCCGTGAATCCAACACTTTTTATCTTGTATCAGTTTGCAGGATGACACAAAGATCTATTTCAGTGCAAACAGATAAATCCCTGCGTATGGTGGAAGCCCTTGTAAGTTCAAAGGTCATGATGTAAACATCTGAACACTATGCTCATCTGAAGTGTGTGTCCTGATTCAACAGCAGTGCAGATTCTTCATGTGAATCTGAATTGTGTTCACAGGGATTCACACAGACAGAACATACTCTGAATCTGATTCTGACGTGGCATGCCTGGTGTTGGTAAGGTGTTCAATGTTCATATTTTTATAGGAATGACTACAATATATGACAAATTGAACCAATATAAATGTAATTTGGGTGAATATCTTTGTCCAGTGTTCCCATTTTCATTAGAATTTCCAAGTGTTAGCTAATATCAGTATTTCGAGATTAGCAAGGAAGTAGTGTAGTCTTTCTGTACAGCATTTGCCAGAGACTCGATCCGGAAAACAATAGGTATGGGATTAAATTGCAAGGTAAAATGCGACCATAGCTTTTGAACATGCACTTATTTCATGGAACTACCCACTTTAAAACAAAACACATTCCCTTGAAACTAAAGATCATGGGGGTGTGTGTTTGTGTGTATGTGTGGCATAAATTTCAACATTTCAACTGTAACTTTTAAAGTGGCAGGGAACTTTGACAATCTCAGAGACCATCTTAGAATGGCACTTATGATGAAACAAAGACAAAACAGCTCACCAGCAACAGCTATTTTCCAAGGAAACTAAAGGTGCACTTGAAGCTCCTTAAGTCTACCAGAAAGCTTATAAAATCTTATACAAAACTTCTATTCTGATTGGCTAAAAACCTTTGAGTAAACTATAATGTCCACGATAAGCTTGTTAAAAACAACTTTTTCTTGCAAAGCACATCATGGTGGACAGGCCCTTTTAGTTAAAGATGAAAACACTATTATACAGTCCTTATAAGGGGAAAAGGATATTGACTTCAAAGGATATTGATTCTTTTTATACAAATAGCGAGAAAAATGTCTTCAAATGTTCAGCCCTTGCTACAAAACTCACTATAAATTTAGTTACACTTTTGTAAGATGGGAGTTGCAGATGCTTGTTGCTACAACAATGGCTGTTGCTATGACAATATCAGTTGTTGCCTTGGTTACGAGAAAAAGAACGATTGAGACTTGTGCAAAACACATGTTATATGAGTTGACGAATAATGATGATGTACCATACTATCTTTTGAACCTCAACACTCGTAGATCTTGGATGTGCATTTCAGGGGCAAACAAGTTGCATAGATTCCATGGAGAAGTTTCCTAATGGTGTGACCTCTCTGTCTTGCCAACTGCTGAGGAGGTTAAAGGTCAACCTGGCTGGCACTTGAAGACATTACAAGTCCGTGCTGTGGTGATCTGGACGATGGAACTGTTATCCCCTGATTATCTGTTGGTTGCAATGGAGATATCGTGGCCGATCTGTTGCTATGTTGTATCCTACTGGGTTTTGTCTGTTCAGAAATTTTGTTTGAATATTCTTGCATATGACGTTCTGCTGGATCCACACAAAGAATTGTACTGCACACTAGCCGACTGACACGGCAGACCTGTGACACTACGAGTTTTTCTCTTTTAAAAATTTTGTTCTTTTAAACATGCAAAAGACTGATTTCCTACAATCGAGCTGGTGCAATTTTTTTCTCTTTTTTTTTTGGAAAAAATGCCTTGCTGGCGTATGAGACAATATGTACTCGTCAAAAAGTGTATTGTCAAAGACTACAATTACATCACATCCACAAAAAATTCACATGGGTTGCCCATAGCCATACGGAAAGACTGTCGACTGCCTGCAACGTCCTCTGGCACTGTGCCTATGTTTCGCGGGGGCGGAAGTTCGTCCCGACTTGCGGTCCGACTTCGTGTGAGGGGGACTTCACACTCGCTGCCGCTCCCCGCCCCTGAGCTGCCTTTGCGACTGCTTCGCCGGTCTTTTTCTTGACTATGATTTGAACCGCTGCTTCCTGTGATGCGATAAAAAGAAGAGTGGATGGTAAAAACTCTGTAAGACATGGCGCTACCCGGAAAAATACAGTGCATTTTGTGATGACTCTGAAAAGCAGAATGGCTTTGCACTTCATGTGACCAATTAAAGTATTTTCTGGTGTGAAAATATGCAAATATCTTCCTGTGCAATAATGGGCAGAACATGGCACTATGAATATTCCCAACTGTAAATTGTTACAATGTATATTCCCAACAGCAAATTGTAACAATGTATTCAATCAGACATTCTACTTCCATAGACATAATTAGGTAATCATTGTTCACAAAAATGGCAACAATACTCAATTACATATTCAAGAAAAGAATGTCCAACTGGATACATTGTAACACATAGAAGGCTATGTGGAAATACCCAGGTAGATACACTGTTGAAATAACTAGATACATTGACTGCCCTGGTTGATACACTGTAGCACAAGTAGATATATTGAATGCATGGGATTGATACATTGTATGCACAAAAGCTACATTGATCAATTTAGTGCCTAGATTGATACTTTGTAGACTTACAAACAAATTCATTGAATGGCTAAGGTTGATACACTATAGATACAAAAAGCTACACTGAATGTCTTGGTATGGTATTTCCATTGTCACAAACATCCAAGCAAACAGTGACACTTTTATCATCACAGATTCTTGATATTTGAATATAAAGCTCTAGCAAAACCACTGTGATGTAACATCATGTAACAAAGATCATGAGAACTGCAGGGTCAGCCTGTATGTAATATTCATTGCTAGATAAAAGTCTAAACCAACAGACAATATAGGAATATGCAATAACTACTCAACCTTTTCTGGTAAAGATCGACAGGCAGAAAAATTGACACTTCTGTTTTCTTTGAATATTTCACTTTTGTGTTACCATTCAGTTTTTTAGGTTGCTCCAAAATGTGCGGTGAGAAGTTCACTTTTTTGAGCGTACTCCAGAATATGCATTGAAAAGTTCAGTAACTGTCTGGTCATGATAAAAAGTAATAATTTCTGTATTCTATGCATTCTTATTGTGAGTGTATCTTGACATTGAAGACCTAGTTGACTGTAACTATCAGCAATTTTTGTGGTTTAAATGTTCAATTCGTAAACTTATTTCATAGTCTGTTATCAAAACATTTTTGTGTATGCATAAATGTATTTCATCATTACACTTAACTCAAGCAAACTGAAATGCCATTTCTACATTTTCTCTACAAAATCAGAAAATTTAAAATTGTGTTTTACACTGCCAAGGATTACTTCAAATGCAGTCGACTGTTTGACCATCTAACTACAAAATAACAACTATTTCAATACTTGAAACAGTTTTATGAAAATTGTATTCCCTCTTGTGTCCTAAAAAAATTTATCACTCAAAAAAATTTAACGATTTGTGGTGACTATTATGATACATAGTTTTGAAAATTTCAATCACATTCTGTGCTAGTGGGCATAAAAATACTCAATATAGGGATTGTGCTATAGGCACAACTCATGTAACATTACGAAGCCCACATAACATTTGAAGAAGGAAATTATTATCACAATAAGTAGACTTGGTGTATAATATAAGACGGAAAATAACACCATACCATTTTCTGATTGGCTGAAATTGACCTATGATAAACTATTACCATACCAACAGCAACTCACTATGCTAATTAACTTTTCATTGATGTTGTACCAATATTGCTGTTTTCAAAGCATGCAAGAAAGACAAGGGATACAGAATACAGGCAATAACATATATTGCATTTTAATTACTGGCCAGGAATAGAACTCAAAGAGTCAACCATTTGTTTATTGTTTTAAACACATTAAGCAGACTCTAACACAAAAAAGGGATCACTTTCACATTTTTGGGATAGATTGGACAGAGATAACATTAAGCAAAATTCAAGCAAACAGCAAAATTCAGCTGAGTACTTGGCGATATTGTACTGCACATACAGGGTGAGTCACCTTTTCAGCCATACACACACACAGCGTTTGATGGCTTGGATGAAAAAAAAACACAAGGGAATCTTGCAACTTGACTTGACAGGGTGGCAAAAAATAACATCTATAAAGAACGTGTCAAAGTTACACCAGGTGTTTATTTTGAGACTTGCAAATGCAACAACGCAAGCATCTCTTTGTTCAAAATGTTTCCTGCCGAAAAGTTTGAATCAAATGTTTTGCTATATACTTAACTTCGTTTCACTCCAAGACTAGGAACAAACAGCCAAACAACGTGCAGCGAAGGTTGAAGAAAATTTGTAAAGAGGAGGGGAGAAAGCAAAGTTTGAGAACAGCAATGGGACAGAAAATTATGTTGATCATGTTGGTGAGGAAGAGGTTCCCCCTTGAATATCGACAACAGTGAACAAAGTTTGGGACCTCACCTGAACAAATGAGAGAGGGCAAACTTTGAGATAAGTTGAAGTTTTATCAAAACTTGAAATCAGATTTTACTTTGGGTTTTTCATTTCTGTAAGCAATGATTATGGTCCTGTGCATTCTTACTTTTGAATCAAAGTTATGACAATGTTCATGTTTTAAAACTGATGTGAAAACAAACTTTCAGCAGACATCATACACTGAATTTACCCCATGCTTTGATACTCAAATCAGTAAACCCACCAACAACGATGCAACAAAATTCTTTAGATTTATAACATAAAAAATACCAACAAGATTTAGTTTAAGTGTCGTGAAGGCTAGTAACACACTTATTTTTAAAACTCCAGCCACTCGTCCAAGTCAAGTCACGGCTTTCATGTTAATCAACACTTTTTTCTCGTGTTAATAAGGGAGGTGAAAGTTCAAAAGTTAAAGGGTAACATTCGCTTACCAGGGCTGCCACTGCCTACGCTGCCATTACCAAAGCTAGTATAGCTGGCGTTATCAAAACTCTGTGGCATTTGGTTATAGCCTGCAGTCTGTGGAGTATAGTTACCTCCGTAGCCGGGGATTGGTAGAGGGCCTGGGCCCATCCAGGGAGCTGTGGGCAGCGGTGCCAATGTGTCTTGGTCTGCCTCCGTACCGTCATCGTTCAATGACAGGGAAGCCATATCTGTAGGACACAAAGTTTGACCACACTATTTATATATAGCAAGGGGGGAAAGTTTACTGATACCAAACACAACTACTGTGTATGAAGAAATGAAAAGATAATACTAAAGTATTTGACAAATATTTCTTCCTTTAGGCATATAGTTTATGACATTTTGCAAATGTAACTATTTTCAAGTTCGATACAATTGACTACATCAAGAAATTGCCACAAAAATGTCTACCAGCTGCTGAAAACTGCAAATCATTTAACAACTCTATGAAATAATACTTGTATATTCGTCAGATTTTCATCCACTTTTTAAGAGGATAGAAAATAGAACTGCAATGTTTTTTGGCATGGTATTCAATTTTCACAATATGGTTACAAAACAATATAGCAGTCATTAATGACTGTATGCACACAAATTTCATCAATACAAATAGTATAGGGGGCAGGGATATCAAAACAGTTCAACAAGAGAAAGATAAAGTGTGAACCCCTCGGCAATTTTACCCTCAGAGTTTGAAATATTCCATCAGTTTCATACGATAAGAGATATAATGATTTGCAGAGGAAAAAATGGAAGTGTAACATTCAGAGAGACAGGGGATGAGAAAAAGCAAATACAGAATAGTACTTACTTCCACATAGGTCACCAAAAATATAGTAACATTGTTCTGAGAATGTAATTTTATTTACTGTATGTCGAATATAGCCAGCTTTTAACAAATTGCAGGCGTATTTTCGAGCTTCCCGTCGATCAGTAAAACCTTCAACATGTGAATATAACCATTCGACTAAATCAGAACCTAGGAAAGAAACAAGAAATATTTTATATCAGTTTCGTGACACATTATTGTTAAATTGTAAATTCAAATATAGGTTTTACAGCAGGTGGGCATACAGCAAGCACTGTAAAAGAATTTCTTACGGCATGAAGATTAGCAAGGATGATGCACAGATGAACGGTATTCATATTTGTCACCTCATGAGGGCGCTGTGCAAGGTCGTCCTTGAAATTTGCACAGGAGAAATGTCTCCACAGCACACATTCAATGAGGATTGAGAATGAAGAAACTGCCTTTGATTTTGCAATAAAATATGTCTGCAACACAATCTTATGGTTTTAGAGTGGTTTTCATTTCAATGAACACATTTCCCCTCATAGGACAGCTAATGCGTCCTCAACCACCAAAGACTTACCTATAAATGCATTGGGAATTGTAATTTTTAACCACATTCTATCTCGGATCTCAAGACCTGAGTCAGGAGCAGCCATTGCCCTGACGACGGTCACCATGTCACTATTAACAGTTAGGTGTCCAAAATCTTCGAAACCTGAAAGACAGGGCCAAGAAAAACAATGTACGTAAACCATGCATCTGTCTTTTGAGAGAGTTATATGACAAGAGTGCAAGTCACATAGGGATATGGTTCACAAAATATATGTTGCACATTGTATTCACTAATATGGAGGTGTTTGTTGAGTAGTCCGAAGAGGCAAGGAATATAATAAATCAAACCGGCACAATACGAATATCTGCCAGTGACTAAGTGACATGATATTTTTGAATTTTAACAACAATTCTCTTTTGACAATGTTGAAATTGTACTCACGTTCTGATTCTGGAATAGAACTACTAATAGAGGAACTGGTGGACGTCATGGAGGTCATTGATGGACTGATTGGGCCTGGACGTCCAAACTCTACACGCAGAAAGAAAATTTGAATGTAAGTTCAGCATGCAAGGCACACACGCATGGTTTGAGCCATGGAGTCAGAAAGTGAATTATGAAGCTGGAAAGGCAGCATAACAGGGAAACAAGGTTAGATAGGGCACATGTACTGTACAGGAGCACCATATCCTGAGACAAAAAAACAGATGGTCAGAGAAAAGTGTATGCTTTGGTAACTGATTGGCACAAGCTGTGTGACCAGACACATAAATTACAGAGCGTTACATCAGTTTTTGCTGCAAGTATTGGTCACATAGCTCAGTTTCACAGCAGTAGGTACAGATTTTCCTCTTATCCCCCATCCATCAGGGGTTCCCCCCATTTTTATTCTGTATTTTTCATTAACATTGCATTGCAAAGGGGTTGTACTTGTGTACACAGTGGTCAAGAGGTCAATGATAGTAATCACATTTCAAAGATGAAGTTCAGTAGACAACTACAGTGATGAAGATGTCATCTTCCCAACAAAAGAGGAGTTTCTCATTTGATAATCACTCTCAACAGATCCAATTTTACCATCATTGACACAATTTCTGACAAATACTACACACTGAGAAGGTTGAAAAGACCCCCTCCTACCCCCCACCCAACAAGAGCAAATGAGCACCACATGTTTAGTGTATGTAATACTTCAAATTATACAGAGTAAGAACATGAGAGCTACATATGACAAGTTGATGAACACTACGGTAGACATTACAAGTCCAACAAAAGACAATTCAAATGACAACACTAGTATAGTTATTATCACACACACTGTTGACCGGAACTCCATATCAAAACACAGTACATATGCTGAAACAACAATTGCTGTAAGGTTTTTTTTTTCCACTGAGGAATTCAAAGATGTAAACTGAAAGGGAAAGGTGACTTACGTTTCATGGCATTTGTGTGAGCTACCCAAGCACCAGGATCAATTGGTCTGACGGGTTCACCTGTACAAAAACAACAAAAATGAAAAGATGAGATGTCACTGTATTCTGTTACATTTGGTCTTTTCTATTCATACTATGCTTTGGTATAACCCTGGTAGTCTGAAGTTATTGACCGCACTATGTTGCAAGATAACAGCAGCAAGGATGATTTTAGACACACGTACATGAAAAGAAGGAAGCAAGTTTGAAAGCAGAACGCAGTATGATTTTCACAACCAATACATACAAATCTGATAAAGGTACTGCAAATTAAAATTCATGAATTTCAAATTTTGCACATATACTCTGCACTACTTAACTGCAGATACTCAAATTTTTCCCATTGTCTTAGACTTAAAAACTTCATAATATTATCTTTTATAGTGAAGAATATTAAAAAGTTGAGGTTACTCTGCAAAATTACCTAAACTTTACAGACAGGGGTAAAATCCAATTGCAATTTTCTTGAAAAAAGTTTTGAAATTAGTTCAGAAATGCATAAGAAACCAGAATGATTAAAAGCTTTTAACTGGCAGAAAATCTGTCCCCAGGGTGCAAAGTTCCTTGATGTAAGGGTAATTTTACACAGTTTGTATACAGGAAACTCACTCCTGGGTCACAGGGTAACCCAATGCGTTGATGATCAAGTTCATATCCAACACAAAGCTCACTTAAAAAAATTCAGCTTAAACTTTGCAAAATTCTACCCTGATTGGCTAATCACATCATTCCATCATCAAACCACGGCTTCCAGTTTACTTTCACTTCTTCCCACATGACTATTCCTGATTTTGTTTTTTCACAAATTTAATGTGAGACTGCAGCAATTTCAGAATGTCTGTCTAAAAACTGACACCCTCACAAGGCTTTTGACATACTGAACTCCCAAAGTAAAATTAAGAACGTAATTTCAACTGTGCCTGGATTATCATTTGCTATTACAACATGGCATGACAGCCATCAATGACGGATGAATCAAATTATCATGGAATGTAAGAAACTAATCCCTACATAACAACATGACAAATAAACTTCCTACTTGCTCGAAATACCTTCGATCTTTCTTCGTCATTGCCTGGGCCAAATTTAGCAAACTATGTTTTCTCAATCCATTTTATTACCCGACTTGGATGATAAGTAGAGGGTCTATAATTCAAATCATTGTGGGAACAGTAACACACACATGGACACACCAGACTGTCATAACAAATAAACAAACTTCACAAGAACATATCAAAAACTCCTTTGTATATTTTCCCTGAGTTGACCCTATTTCCCCAAGTGCCCCTGAAGAGCCCAGCAACCTACCAAAAGGAAACAATGGAGTGATTGAGGCAGGAGAGGGGGCAGGAGTTTTGGAAAACCTTGGAAGGGGTTAGTTATCCTTGAGAAAGCTTCCCATCTGTCAGTGAGATGCATTGATGCACAAGGTTTTCACAGTAGTGACAGTTTACTTGGAATTCTACATATTGTTCTGAATTCTAGGTTTGTGCAACGATAGCTATCACAAATAAAATATCACTTCTCTGAGAGTCTCACTTGTGTATGCAACAACACAAATTATTGAGGGATGTGTACTTTCATAGGCCACCTACACATTTTATTTGTTGCTGGGTATTAGCACACACAAACATTTTCAACCCATCTGCCAGTTAACATAACATGAAATAGGGATGGCAGTTCATATGAAATCCATTGCATTATGGGTACTGACATCATTTGACAAAAGTGAAGATAAGAGGATCCATAAAGACATAATAATTGGTAGTGACCTAGGGAGTCATAAGGGTAAGGGGGGTTGAGAAGTATGAAAGGAACATAGTTAGAGGGCCCTAAAGAATCCCTTTTCATTTGTATCTAAAGCTTTGTAATCTTTCACTCAAACCAACCATCCATAGCTGACCCATTCCAAAACCCACTATGGCATAAATATGTACATTGTAATCAGAGAATTCACTCTTTCAGCAGCCTGTTTATTATCTTGGTTTCAGATCACTTGTTATAAAATTCAACATTTTCTTGCCTGCCACTTTGTGATTTGTATTTTTTTGCTACAATTTTCCCCCCAGGCACGAAGAAAGCTTCACTTTTGCTCCCCTGATCTGGCCTTGTCATCAGCTATTTAAAACAATGTGTCAACTTTCAGTAAATTTGTGGTGTTTCTCACCTCCCTGACTGAGCAATGCACTGCGACAGATTCATAATTCAGGGAGCAAGAATTTATATTTGAGTGCAAGAAAAACTTCACTTTTGAGCTTACATAGAGCTATTCAACATCTTGCAAATAAACATTGGAATGGTGCTGACCCTGATTGTAATTTTTAAAACAAAGCATAGTGCTTCTAAACTGATACTGTCTTCTGCCGTCAGAATTTCACTCCATTGTTCATAGCTGTAGTCTCTACTTGGATTCCATGATGTGAGTTCTCCATAGTTTTCATCATAACGCTTGGTAACAACAAAGTACATATTTCACAATTCCAGTGAGCATAATTTTCAAGTCTTAGCAACAACTTCCGACAATATTCCCATTTATTTTTGTAATATTAACCCTTTGAGTGCCAAGTCAATTTTTGCTGCCCATATAAAATGCACGCAAGTCAATTTTTTCAGATTTTTGCCAAATATTTTGATGAGAAACTGTAACCTATGAAATGTGATATCCCTTTGGTCCAAAATTATACAAAAATTACAGAAAACTTCATAAAAACTGGTAAAATGTTGCACTAAAATTTTGGCGGGAAAAACTTACAGCACTCAAAAGGGTTAATGATGGAACTGTGATATCACAGTGAATCAGCTCTAGGCAAGAAAAACTATTTTTCTACGATATAACTTTATGAAGCTGCATTCCGTAACTTTTCATGAAATACTTTTCAATCTGTGCAATACAATGCAAAAGTTTTCTGAGTGGTTGAGCAATCTTTTTTGTATTTTCTAACTTTCGTACGACCCTTGCATATGGGGCGGTGGCCTTAAAACATAATAAACTTGTTATTATAACAATGCAAAAGATTTAATCTCCAACTTATATTTCATTGAAAGAAAGTTAAACCATTCCCATTTGAAATCAAGAGTATAAGCAGGGGGTCAATGAACGCAAGATTTTTGTACAAAAGATGAAAATTGCCAAAAATTTGCAGACATTTGAAAGTCAAAATGGGTGTCCAAATCTGCATTACAAAGCAAACACACTGGTTTTTTCCACTTTAAATCTCAAAAGAATTCATGATATACTTCACAATCTCAAGATAAAGTTTCTGAAAGAATCTGAACATTTCTGGAGCATTTTGCTTGAAAACAAGTTTTTCAAAGGATTGAAGTGATTTCATCATTTGAAATTTGCTTGTGAAGGAGAAAAAGAAACAAAAAAAAGATTCATTTTACATGGGTAGCTAGAATGGAACCTCCAGCAGCAAAAAGCAGAGGGGGATATCAATGAATATGGCAACCCCAGGCACAGAACTTTTTGTACCGTAGCTTTTCCATTATTCATCTTGATTCAAATCGGATTGATTTTTGGACAAGTAGAGTACCTATCAAAGCTTACAATTACAGACAAGTACATTATTTACCACAAACAGTTGCTTTTTTGTGTATTTTTCAGAGTTTTACTGAAAGTGTCACGTTCAATGTATGAGTGATGTCATTCTGTGAAATGCATGCCACCAGAATTGAGACTGTGCACTGGGAACTGTGATCAAGGTCAGAGTGCAAAGGTCAATGAAGTGTCGCATGTGAACAGCGCAATTTGAGACTTATTAGATTTGAAAGGTTGACGAAGACGATTGTTGGAAGAGTGACAAATGGCAAGAAGCAGCATGGTCAAAGTGTACGACAATGATGAATGAATCGATTTCCCTATAGATATGGATGAAATGATATAATCCTGTGACGTCATCAAAACTGTCAGTCCACACGACATTGCATTTTACAAATTATCAATGACATATGCTCAATATAATTATATAACGCTGAACAGAAAGCTGTCTTTTTCATTTTTTTCTTACAAAATTTCACCTATTTGAGGAATTTTTTATGATTTTATCGAGTTTTATGTGATCTGAAATGGAATATGCTGTCAGTGGAAGATTATGATCTGGTAGTCTATAAGAGTAAGCTTGGATAGGTCAAGTTCCCAAAATACCGCTAAGAAAAAGAGAAATTTACCTTCATATCCGCCTGGGGTGGTTGCCATAGCAACAGCAGCAGGAAGATTTGCAAAAAGAAGAGAAAGGTTTTGTTTTTTATGAGCAATATTTCTTTTTTTTTAATTTTCTCTGTTATTGTTTTTTTTTTGCAAATCAAAACGCACAGCATTGGTGGCAGTTGTGGTCAGATGCAGAACTACCCCCTCAACCAGGTATAACGTGCTGAAACATCAGTGTCTGCAAATAGGCGCTACACTTATCACCAATTGCTTATTACAATCACATAAAACAAGAGCTGCGCCAACAGTGCTTGTAACACGCAAGTTGTTAACATTCTCAGTGTAATTGGGAAGCCAGTGTTAGGGTACACCATGGCTCAAAATCCGGCTCCGATGATGATCATGTGGTTTTTTTCAAAAGCCACAGTTAGTAATAAGTGAAACACAGCATTCTTGCCATGCTTTCAAGCAGACAGAGAGTCATCTATGAAACCTGTCGTCAGAGTGACACCTCACAGAAGCTACAATTGATATCATCGCTATACATGCAGCAAATCAACTGACACTACTTCGATAAATCCGGAGTCATTAATCTCTACATGAGTTATTCCAGAGTAGATTCCATTATGTAATACAACAGGTCTCTTCTTCAAAGCACATTCAGTAACACAGCATGTATATCAGTATATATCAACAAAACAGAAACATCTTTATGAACATTTTGTTAGATCATAATGCATTACAGAAACGTACTGAATCAACAGTATGTATTTTACATTGTATATGGTTGGAGAAAAAGAAACAAGTTGGAATACAGACAGTAGCTGTAACATGTCAAAATAATGTTGTTAATTTCATTGCAAGTTTCCTGTGAGTTTCTTGCTCAGTTTCTCAAATATACTGAAAATTTTCAATCAGGCAACTGGTCATGATATGTGTTTTGTTTGGAAACATTTTATTATAATAAACAAATCAATTTACAACACTTCACCACAAATTTACTGAGTTGGTGAGACTTCCAGAGAAACACCAAGCCTGAGAAAGTTACAGCTACTGTCTCAGATTAGCCAATGGGAGAAAGTGATACAGTGTACTTACTTCTAGGAATTGTAAAGTAACCTTTTGGAGCTGGGTCCCAACACTTTGCAACGATTAGTTTGATTGGCCTGCAATGGAATCAAAACATGCAAGGTATACACTAAGTGACTGTGTAAGCAATATTTTTTTCTTTCTCTCTTTCAATTTTCAAGTAATGCAGTTAGTCCACTATTTTGCGACTACAAGTGTAGTTATATAAAATGTGGGAGAAATATCAGCTCTATATTGTGAACATTCCAGGAGCTTCTTCCATCTGAAAGCTGTCTCTTCTTCAAATCTTTGAAATACTGTTAACTTAGACAAATCGCACACATGAAAGTCAAAAAGGTCAAAGTTTTGATAACAGCAATTTCCTGTTTGTGTGTATGCAATGATCGGTCCAAAACTGCTGAAATGTACAACGTTACGACATCGAATTCTGGACAAAAATACACTTGCAATGATTGAGACAATATTTTCTAACTCACCCCGGTTTTTGTACAACCTCACGAAGAACTCTTACCGCATCGTCATTAGTCATATTTTCAAAACTTATTTCATTGACCTGTTGAGGAAAGAAAAACCACACAACTACATAACTAGGTCAAGGGGGGCAAAGGTGAGGGGTCACTCACCCAGGTGTTTGTACGGCTTCACGTAACACCCTGACGGCGTCGTCATTACTCAAATTCTCAAAACTAGTGTCATTGACCTAGACAGTGAAAACAGAAAAAAGGGAAAAAAACAAAAGATAAACAAGAGACAAAGCAGAGAGTGAAAAGTGAAAAGTGCGTTTGAGAAAAACAAACGTTAGAATGCGAGTTTAGGCGACAGTGCAAAGTGCAAGTGTACGTTAAGAAAACAGTGCGAAGTGAGAGAACACAGACTGAGGAAGGAGAAAAGTCTAAACAGAGGTAGAGGGACATTAATCAACGTAGAAACCTTACAGACTTATTATAAGCTAGCAGATGGCTATTTTTTATGAAGTTTTCCACTCTGAACAGGTTACATTAGCCCCTGAAATGTCAAACACATCTATTTTTATTTCCAGCATGCACACATTCTTTTGACTTGTGAGAAAGTGTTCTTGCCGCTGTGGATATCTACAGAAAAGTTGCAACAATTAATTTGTTCAACAGTTACATCGCAAGCACCACTGCATTGCAAAGTTGTCGCTAATTTAGCTGGTATACGCTATGACACACTGGGAATTGTACCTAATACCTATAAAATATCTTGCATGCAGTTGTCATCTCTACAGTACAGACAATTACCTTTCTTCACTTTTTCAAGCATAACAGCATTCGTTATTCAGTGAAAAAACCACACCTTAGGTGTTATACTAGCATAGTGGACATGCAGATATAGTTGTTCATTCCACAAATCTGAAGACCCATTACAATATTTTACAAACAGTTACCACAACAGAACAAAGGTGATTAGTTAACCTGTTGAACCCTGTTCCTGAATGGCGAATCCCTGCATGATGTCACAGGTCACCTGCAGGTCAAGGTTCAAAGGGCGAAATGACACTTACCTGAAGAATCATATCACCAGGTTCGATTCTACCGTCTGCTGCGACTGCACCTCTGTTATAATGAAGAGATTTGGAAGAGTCAAACACAAAACTGGCGATCACCTTTAAATTCTGTTATTTGATACTAACGACACAGCTTGTATGAAGATAATGACCGGTTTTTGTCTGGCAACTGAATTTTTTTGACCATCTATCTCAAAATTTGAGCATTTTCTAAACCCATCCACCCTGATTTCTTTATTTATAGATCCTTCCACGCCATGAGACACAATAAGACTATGTTTACTGTTGGTGCATTATCCATTCACATCGTAAAAACTTCATAATCATTCCACGATTATGTACGTGTCTTCTTCCAGATAGCAATGAAAATATATGGCACTTTGGAACAAGAATTGCTCCATGATGAAATACTGGGAAGAAGGCACAATTTCAGGAACACACAATATTGCTACTGCATACATCTTATAAATGTCAAGCACAACTTACCCTTTCATTATAGATCCCACATAGATTCCTCCATCACCGCCTTTGTTACTCTGACCAACTATACTTATTCCCAAGAAATTTATTTTATCTGATAAGAATGAAAGAGAAAAAATTAAACAATTAAATCACCATTATAATTCTTAATTTTCTGTGGTTTTCCCCCTACCAACATTTTTGGAACATTTAAAACATATTACTGTATATGTTCCCAAGAAATTACAAAGTAATTGTATCGAAATTATCATTTACAGCACTAAATCCTATTCTGTGGTAGCAATTGTCTTTCAGCATTTTGTTCTCTTTTGAAATCATTCCACAACCCCTATTTCTTGCACATGGACTAAGCCTACTAAGGGTTAAACAATGAGGCTACACCAAATCACTGTGGTAAATGGGTTAGATTGCTTTCATTTTACATCTGTATCCCTGAATTGTTGTTGTTTTTTTAACATCATGTTGTACATTTACCAGGCTACTGATTGAATTAGTGTCTTTGTTATGTGCAGTATGCCAGCAGATGTTACCAAAATTCCTCAATGCTCAAATCGTCTTGCCTTTCTCCATGATAGATGAAAGCTTTAATGGAAAGGGACTTCAAACATGTTACAGCAGTAACAAATCTTGAACTCTGACCACAGTGAAAACAGCACACTCACGCTCATATTTCTACTTTACATATACGATGGAATGTTAGTGTAAAACTTGCAAGAATAATATCTTAATCATTATCATCATCATCAAATTGTTGTAAATGCACTGAAAATTAAGATCTACTTCTTTTGAAACAGATTTTCTGTAACATGTTCATATTTGGTGGAATTGCATTTACAGTTGTGGTTCACGTTATTGACTGAAAGTTCAACTGAATGTCTGGAATTAACCTAACTTCATCTGATTGGCTTTTGATGATAAAGACAGCTAGGGAGTTCACTGACAGGCATAACATCCCGGGTTTCCTAGAGGGAAAATGCATTTAATATTGGCAGGTCAGGAGGAACTGGAAGGGTTCAAGGTCAACGGTGTGTGTGCACACACAAGTTCAATCTCCGCTTGGCTGATTACTTTTGATATTCCCTGAGTAGATCTGCTGAGAAGTATGCACAGAAGGCCTGCTCTTTTATACAGACTTTAATTTCCAGATCCTGATACAGCAAGACTGACTTGTAGTACTATGGTTCTTATGATTTGCACCATCATTAACTGTCCTCTACTGAATATGCTGTCAAAATTTAGTACAAACTTGGGCAACATTTTGCAAGTGGTATAGCCACAAATTGATGACATCAAATCGCGGTACACAAAACACAGTGCCATAATCATACGGCGTCCGTGTTTTGTGTATGGGGCCTGAACTTGTATTTGCCAGTACCTGTCGGTTACAATAAGCATTGAGTGTGCTGGATGCAACAATCTCTTACATTAAACCCGCTGTATGCACATATCTACTGGATCTCTCAGACACTGACCCACTGTAAACACATATCTCATTGGTCTTTCCTACACTGACCCACTGTAAACACACATGTCATTGGTCTTTCTTACACTGACCCACTGTAAACACACATGTCATTAGTCTTTCTTACACTGACCCATTGTAAACACACATGTCATTGGTCTTTCCTACACTGACCCACTGTAAACACACATCTCATTGGTCTTTCATACACTGACCCACTGTAAACACACATCTCATTGGTCTTTCCTACACTGACCCACTGTAAACACACATGTCATTGGTCTTTCTTACACTGACCCACTGTAAACACACATGTCATTAGTCTTTCTTACACTGACCCATTGTAAACACACATCTCATTGGTTTTTCCTACACTGACCCACTGTAAACACACATCTCATTGGTCTTTCCTACACTGACCCACTGTAAACACACATCTCATTGGTCTTTCCTACACTGACCCACTGTAAACACACATCTCATTGGTCTTTCATACACTGACCCACTGTAAACACACATCTCATTGGTCTTTCCTACACTGACCCACTGTAAACACACATCTCATTGGTCTTTCTTACACTGACCCACTGTAAACACACATGTCATTGGTCTTTCTTACACTGACCCATTGTAAACACACATCTCATTGGTCTTTCTTACACTGACCCACTGTAAACACACATCTCATTGGTCTTTCCTACACTGACCCACTGTAAACACACATCTCATTGGTCTTTCCTACACTGACCCACTGTAAACACACATCTCATTGGTCTTTCTTACACTGACCCATTGTAAACACACATCTCATTGGTCTTTCTTACACTGACCCACTGTAAACACACATCTCATTGGTCTTTCTTACACTGACCCACTGTAAACACACATGTCACTAGTCTTTCATACACTGACCCACTGTAAACACACATCTCATTGGTCTTTCATACACTGACCCACTGTAAACACACATCTCATTGGTCTTTCTTACACTGACCCACTGTAAACACACATCTCATTGGTCTTTCTTACACTGACCCACTGTAAACACACATCTCATTGGTCTTTCATACACTGACCCACTGTAAACACACATCTCATTGGTCTTTCCTACACTGACCCACTGTAAACACACATCTCATTGGTCTTTCTTACACTGACCCACTGTAAACACACATGTCATTGGTCTTTCTTACACTGACCCATTGTAAACACACATCTCATTGGTCTTTCTTACACTGACCCACTGTAAACACACATGTCATTGGTCTTTCTTACACTGACCCATTGTAAACACACATGTCATTGGTCTTTCAAACCCTGACTTACTGTAAACACACATCTCATTGGTTCTCGTTCAACCGAATCTTTGAAAACATATCTTTTGCTGCTCTTTCCAAATCCCAGTGTAAACACACCTCTAATTCAACTATTCATTTGCCCATACTTCACTGAGCTATTGTAAACACACATCTGATTGGTCCTCCTTCAACTTAATCACCAAAATCTGGCGTGTCATTGGTTATCACCACTGCTGCTAAGTCACCTCTTGTGAGTCCTCAAAACTGTAAAACCACCTAATATTGGTCCTTGCCAAACTAACCCTCAGCAACCACTCCAACTTAACCAGCTAATCATAGACCCTGTGGAGCACCCAGAAGAATTTCAAAACACTGCCCCTTCAGGTCTCAAACTGCATTAAAATATCTGCAATATTTACACATCCGGAATAATTCTCAGGTCTGACATGTAAACATCTCAAGAAAGACACCGGGAAAATGCATAAATATGCAGCTAATGCTTCTCCTGGACAAGAGCAAATAATCAAACCTGGCAGGGAACGCAGACAGGGAGTCCATCTATATGTCAATTATTTGAAAACCATCAACTTATTTACTGTATTCAAAAATAAAAGTTCAAATGTCGGACACTCAGGAAACATGCTTCTTTCATAATCCAGCAGTAACCTCTGTTCCTTGAAACAACCTGCAACCAAGCCTCCTATTCAACAAAGTCGGGTGATTTTGAAGAACAAAGAGGAATATGACTCCACTTTAACTGCAATTTCACGAGGACCTGATAGAGATCTACCACTCAAACCGTGACATCAGCCCTCGAGGACCGGGCAGATTTGCAGTGTTTAATTTTCCAAACTTTCAAACAATCACCGCAAAAAGGACGAAGGTACTCAAGGGGAAAAATGAAATAGACTAGACGGTATCAGTCACCTTGCTCAAATTACAGTCATATTCAATGGCCCAGGGTTGTGTTGCCAGGGGACAATTATTTCAAGTACTGACCTCTGAAGGTGGACTATAGGAAGGACACCTGACTTTTGGGTTTTTTGTTTTGTTTTGATATTGATAATACAAAGATATAATTTTGGTTACTATTCGCATCAGTGAATTCCATTCTCAATCTAATACGGGTTTCTGTACGTTCCATGGCAGGATCAAAGTTGCCAACATCACTGAAACTAAGGTGACAACAGTGTGGAGAAACAATGCTACATCCTAAGTTTGGGTATTTCCTGATTTACACATCTACACCATGAGACCTATTGTCAGTCATAATCATTTTTGTATGTCATTCCTTCCCAGAAATGCACTGACATCAAATTTCTCTCAACTGGTTATACAATAAATCATCAAATATTTCTTTCTATTTTCCCCTTCATTTTTTAGTTGATTTCTTTCTGTTCACTGAGCAAATTTATATGTTGGTCACCTCATGATCTGCAAAACGAATATGTAATACTAAACAGTAGAAGTCTGAGAGAACGGTGCAGCCAGAAAGTGATTCCACCTTTCCTATTCTTTCTGAAGCTTTTGGTCCACCTGGTCACCTGAATCCTTGCAAAACACCTTTTCTCTCTTTTCCTCAGTCACACGGCACAACCCTACACAACACGTAGAACGCACCAACAGGACAGATATTTGGACTCTCAACTTTTTACAATTCTTTGCTAATCTACCACTACTGAGGGTTCATTTTAAAGCTCTTGGAGTAAGAAAAATTTTCATCATCTTAGTTTTTCAAAAGTCAAAAATTTCATTTTTCCTCCATCGAATTAACACAGAAATGATGGCCACTTTGAAATTTAAATATCGGTAAATATCAGGTAATTTGTTTCTAGTGTAGCAAACTTTGCAGTGATTTTTATTGTCGATCTGGTGAGCAAATGGTTGAAAGATTCATGGAGGAAAGTTTGAGCAAAAGTTTAACTCTTTCACATTTGACATGCATACTACCTTAAATCAGCGTGGGTATAACAGATGGGCACTAGTTTATACAAGGTGATCGGGACAAAAATCACTGTTTTTGGTCTTCAAGCTAAACAGTAAGTATGTCAAGTTATTTCTAATGGCGTGATTATGAAATCTGTTTATAACTCTGTGAAAACAGCTCATCAATTATCTTGGACATTAAAGATCAATTTAGAAAACGAGTAAAGATTTTCATGACCTGTGAGTGAGCTAAAAAGGGATTAAACTGACATTTTGAAAACTGCTCAGTCACATGGGTAAGAATTTGATCAGATGAAAAGTGCAAAACTTCATGAAATGAAAATTCATGTCAATTATTACATTTTCAAAATGGTTGAACAGTCACTGCCTCTGTCCTGTTGAGACAATTGGCATAAACTACGTTGCGTATGAAAATTTAGGGTTTTTTTTGAGTTCTGGAAAATAAGCACGATCATCAACCAACGGACAGAATTCAATCCATAAACACAAGTGTATTTGAACTTTGATCTGTTAAAGACAATCTCTATTTTCACATAAAAACCTGACATACAGAAGCACCATACACACGGGAAAAATAAGCAGATTTACATAAGTGAGGGTATATGTGAACAACGCTTACAGCTGCTCTCTCCCATTTAACAAAATTTCTTTTTTAGAAAGTTTGGTTGTCTGAAATAGATGTGGCTCAAAACTCACTACAAGCGTATCACATTTCATAACAAGTCGACTGGGAGTCGTGTATTTTCACAAAATGTGAAAATAGTCAGGGCGCTGATCGGGCAATGATGGAAGTCTAAACAATGCAGTTGTTGGTTTTTCGACAAAATATTTACAAGTGCTCTGGCAGGATCACCTAAACGATAAAGATATTATACGATTTCTTTTTTTACTCAAAATGGGAACCACAACGGGGAGCTGCCGATCTTTTGGGGGTTGCTGTTCTAGAGTTGGACTTGAAGAAACAAAGTTCCGACGGGGAGTTCCTTCAGGGATTTTCAAAGACACTGAGGAAACACAGCTTTTAGCCACTTAGCTATTCCACTGGGATAGCAATGCTGCTTGTACAAGACTAAAATGCTTTTTTTTTCACGTGTGACCTCGCATACCAGTAGAGTGTGCATCGATGCTGAGAGAAGACACTATACACTATGTACTGTGCTGGCTACAAAGATATTTGCCGTACTCACCCAAATTAAGAGTTACAGTGATTATATTAAGGGACATTGTGGAGTCGGTTATACTGCTGAAGGAAGATGTCTGGAAAAAAAAAGACAAAAGGAATAAAATTATTATACATTTTGTATTGTTTGTTTTCATACATTAGTACACCTATAATACATATTGCATGGTATGGTGAACTCACATGGTGATCACAAAATACCATCTCTGTATCATCTAAAACAAGTTTCATTTTCTCTGGGAGATGAGGATTCATGACTGATAAAAATGTCAGCTATGTTTGCACAGATTTAGAAAGGCTGAAAATGGACCACGGCAACCATGCTGGCATGGAAACTCAATCCAGGCTGTGTGATCTATGTATCACTGGCGATGAACAATTTTTTTTTGATGATGGAGGCAAAGCCCTCAGGGAAGATCCTGACTGCCTGCGACAAAAGCACATGGTTTGGGCATCTTGACTGGCATCTGAAAACAGGTTGTGATCTCCCGATACAGAAAAAAAATTGCAGACGTACTGTCTCCGTGCAGAGGCTTCTGTCGCTCTGATAGACCAGTGGATTGCTCGACTTATACTCCATCTTGCCCAGAATGAGCACACAACCAGAGATTTTGGTCACTCACTGGGATATTTCAGAAATTTTCTTGGCAAACAAGACCCCACATGCGACAGCAACACTCAATCCACTGCATAGTATGGCTCATTACACTAGCAACACTCGCCAGGGCTTGCGGGTTTCCGCTGATATACCGCCAGGTCAACCCAATATATTTTCATAAATTATGAAAATTCTCCCCGCTGGAAAGCAAAACATATCATTGCTGCTGGCCTGTGGGGGCTTTTCTGTTTGTCCAGGGGCATTGTGGGATGTCTTGCCACTGGAGGCACTTTGAAATGGAGACACAGTTCTCCATTAAAGACATAACACTGCCTGGAGGCAAACTTATTCCACTCCGTACTAAAACTCTGACACTAATCTCATGCCAGGTATTATTTCTTTCATCAAGTATCACACGCACTGCAGACTGTTCTACATCTTTTTCTGATTTCCAAGGGTTTTTTTGACATGTTACTCAATCCCTTTCTGTACCCTATTTTCAATGAACCCACATGTTTTGAAGGGATTAACCCACACCCACTGACAGAGAAGATGATGATGCCACAGTTTCGAATCACAAATCAACAGAATTTTTTCATATACTGGAGTTCTTCCACAACATTAACACGGATGAAAACACTGCATTTCTTGAAACAACGCACACAGAATTTATTTCCCATAACCATTTTTCTTTCAGAATACTTTCAGAATTTTTTTTAGTTTTTGAGGTACAGTTCAATGCCTTAGAGGTCATACATGATGTAACACACATACTGACAGAGATCGAGAAGTTTGTCAGGACTGAGAGGCAAAATGGCACAAATCTGTCGATCAAAATAAATTCTCATATCAAAGCCAGTATGGACTTTAATCACAGTGTTAACTCTCAATAATGTGTCAGATATCTATGGTAGTTACTCTCTGATGAGAGTAATAACCCACAGCTATGACACGGTGGAATCTCATTTTGCAGGTACATTTATAAACCAACAACATCAATTCATTTGTCTGTAGCAGGATTGCACTCACAAATGTTCAGCTCCTCCACAGAGGATATGATCATTATTGACGGAATTAGTGCAATCTGCAAAGTCAAAAAGACCTGTTTAACCATTAACATTGTAAGGGTCTCCTAAGTTGGGGTTTTAGAAACACCGGAATGAGATGCTCTGTCATTTGATTTCTGAAAATGTTTTCAAAGTGAAGTTTTAGAGTGAAATGAAGGGCTATGAAAGATCAGGATAATATCATAGATTCTCAGTGACATGATATTCATTAAATTTTTGATACTGCACTTCGTTGCCAGCTGGGAAGTAAAATTCAGCACCAAACTGAAAAAGAATTTTTCAACTTATCCTGTACAGTCACTATGTTCGGATCTCTTGAAGATTCAGACTTCTTGGAAGATAACTAACTTTTCCATGATGGGAATATTTCCATGGACAGGTTATGGTAGTTAGTTTGTTGACAAAGGTGTTTCTTTAAAGTTGATTTTCACACCAATGCACAATACTACTCCGAAAGCCAAAGGATTTTTCTCCACAGTTGTTGAGATCAACACTTTCCGGTTTTTGTTCATATTTTGGCTGTGATAGCTTTTGCTTTATTGCATACAGAATTATCGCTCTCTCTCTTCTATCTGTCGGGACATACTGACTCAGTAGTGGGGGTTAGGAGAAAGACATAGTATAGTTTATTGGATTAGGTGTGATCAATCCTCTCTTTTCTTTCAAGAGATGAATTTCTCTTGGTTTTTTACTTGATGTTTTTTGGTATAATCAACACACCAACCAATTACTGATGCTTTCTGGTGCATGTTACGGCAAACACTAAATTTCTTATCACTGGTTTGTTGCATACTGACTTTTTATTGGTGTTTTTCGGACATAGAGGTGACATAACTACAGGTTTCTGGCCAATCAGGAGAGCCCTTCTTTGTCAATCCTAACACGGTCTATAGAAGAAAGTTTGTCTCATCTAGGTCTGCTTACGCACAACACCAGAGAAAACCTCTTCTCATTCCTGTTATTTTTAAAGGATTTAGGAAGGTCACCATTTCACGGCACTGCACACAAATGTTTATTGTGCTCATAAGCCTGACCAATAATTTCTTTTTAATCTTTCCCGACTCTTACGCCAATACGGGTCCCAGTCAAGTGGACGGCACTTGGCCACTTCAAAGTTTAGGGACTGATTTTTGGCTTGTGTTACACTTTAACAGGCTTATCCCTGGGATTTCTACCAATAAACTTGAGAATATTTGGCTTTAGGAGTGGAATCAGTTTGTGTTTGTGTCATACTTTTCCCCGTTTTACCCTTTCCAATATCCTTGCAGTAATGACGTTTTGATCCCAGCTGTACTGATCCCCCACCCTGCATATCAGATGGTGTTGAAGGCTATAGTCCGGAGTTCAAGTCAATCAAGCGCGCTTGCTGTGTCTTGAATTTGTCTTGTTGTCTTGACTTTGTCTCAGAGACATCCCTTGTCTTCAATTTTTCTTGCTTATGATAGAAACGAATGCACCGAAAGAAACAGCCAACAGCCTGTGTTTCTACATCCTGGGCCATTGGTGAGGAATTCAATGGCTGGATAGTGTCAGATTTTAATTTTTTAAGTACAAGGCCCTGAGTACTATACACCAGGCCCCACACTTCATGCAATCTTCACACCTACATCAGACCGCTTCATGGTGGCACCACTCACGCCTACTGCTCATGCTCAGAAGTAGCTGGGCTACACTGCAGGTGCACATCCACTGTTTGTTTTTTCATTCCTCAACACAGCAGTCAGTGTTTGAACCGGTATCTCGGTAGGGCATCAGAGAAACGGTAACAAAACACTGAACGGGCGCAAGTTTTAAAAGTTGAATACGATTTCGAATTGAGCTTGTTTACATGTGAGACACCATACCATCTGGCGAAAAAACATGTATCTGGATTTTGAAGAAAAGTCTAGTATGCAGCCCTCAATAACCCTTTGAATGCTGTAATTTTTCCCAGCAACATTTCAGTGCAACATTTTACCAATTTTTATGAATGTTTCTGTCAGTCTTTATATAATTTTGGACAAAATGGACATCGTATTTCATTGGCTAGTTTTTTTATCAAAATTTTGTTAAAAATTTGAAAAAACTGACTGGGGTTTATTTTATAAAGGTGACAAAAATTGACTTTGGCGCTAAAAGGGTTAAAAACTCAAACCAGGTAGTTTTGGGTTTGAAACAAGGGCTAGAAACTAGACTTATTGAAGAGATACTCTCTTACAGTAGAAATTAAACTCCCACACACAATATGGCAAATATTACAGCATGCTTTTAACTAAGCTTAATGGTCAACGCAGATTTTCTTGAACCATTCCAGGTGACATTTTAGACTTGGACATACAGTTTCAACGACTGTGAAGATTCAAATGGTAAAACTGAGCCTGTACTGCAAGGTCAGAAGGTGTATCAGTCAATGCTTCTGTACCAGCCACTCACCAGCGTGAAAGGGAAATACATTTCTGAATTACTTACGCGTGCTACTCGAGGCATGCGTGGTTTCCTTTTTCGCCTCTTGTGTCTGCTTCGCATTAGCCTAGATGATCCGCTACGTTCAGTTGCACTGCTAAATCGACTGTACAAGGAGAAGGAAGAAAAAAATCCAAAAGAATAGATCAGTACCCAGTGTGAAATCGGTTAATTTTCGAGATTGCTGGCAGAATTTCACTTACCAGAATGTTTTGGATATTATATGAGTCACATCCCATCACAGGTACTTTATACCTTGCTGCACTGTACATGGAGAAGGTCGCTATGTCTCTGCATTAGTCACAGGGCACGGAAAAAAAATTCACAGGTACTCAAAACCTCTTCATCTTCTCAACACCAATCTGAGGTGTTAACCAGTGGCATGGCTTGAACCATTTTACAGAAAAGGAGGGGGGGTCAGGAGTTGTAAGGTTAATTAGATTTCTACCTGTCTTTGTTTTCTCTATCAACTGGCACACCTCAAAGAAATGTGTGGCTCCCTCTGCATATCTTACTTTACAAAGCACACGGTATTGGCCTTGTCTTGAGTGAAACTTCAGACCATGTCTCGAGAAATCAGGCTGGGGAATCTTTCACTTGCATAATGTGAGGATTTCATGCTTTCATCCCCACATCCCGGTACATGGATCAAAACCCCTTGATAGGAAGACACTTGGAATGTACCAAACCTTTCTGTGGGAAAGGTGTACTGTCTAAATTGTATAGGCTACAATTCGCCTGGAAATCTTGCATGTACAGTTCGCAGTTGACGCAGGCATATAGTTCAATGGCAAAGTCAACATTTGTACATCACTGGTGAGCTTTTAAACCAATGGCAATGACTTTCAAAAGCTTGTCCTTAACATGACAACTACCTGATGGCAATTCTAAAAGTGGTCCCATAAACACAACTACAGTACTTTCCTTGACAATAAAATTTCTGAGTGGTATGTGATTGCCACTTAACTTCTCTTCACCTGCCAATCTTAAAATATCCCTGGCCCTCTCAGTGACCACAGAAATAGAAGTTGCCAGTGTATTTTTCCAGTGACGAGAGGTTCTGACCTCTTGCATGCTGGCTGTTTTCTTTCACTTGCCTCTAATATCCACGCTGCGGAGGTAAACTACTTCAATATGTGGGGGACCTGACTCACAAAATTCACAACATTACACCCTGGAGGATGTAGAACCTGATTCACTTTCACGTTTACGGTTACCAAAAAAGTGCTTGAAGGGTGGAAAAAAATCCATCAATGGACTGGCGCTTGCTGCAGGAATTGAAACACCAGATGTAGTAAGAATTGATTGCCACGAGAAGCCACTACCTCTAACCCAGCTTCTAAAGTGCCCCTGCAATCGTGCATTGCCACACCCCTTGTAACAATAAGGCTAACCCTTTCACACCACTTCCCTACACAGAGGTCCAATCACATCACTTTAAACAGCAGGCTTGAACATAACTATAGACATGAGAGGAGTCACCCAATCACTAATTTTGATATGACCATTATAAATTCTTTTTTTTCCAATCTAAAATATGGATTAGCAAAATAGGATTTAATCTTAATTTTTTTCTGTTTGATCACCTTTCATTTAAATACTGCAAAGTTAAGCTTGTATTGTCTACAGTAATTTGTACCAATTATCACAAAAATGACTCACAAAATGAGATGTCTTCATTTTAATGCACAACACCACATTACTTAGTTTGTAGGGTTTATGGGTATGACAAATTTGTTCATTTTACCATTATTAATAGACAACTAAGACATGTAAGAATAGGCTAACAATTCCCAGAGGTTCCGATATGCAATAAATATGATATTAATTCACTGAGACATTAAATGTTATATGATCTTACTTCAAAGTATCTGCCCTGCATGTAATAGAAGTCTGATTAAAGGGGACTTCTCTCCTTTGAAGGATTCAGGCAGAGGTCAAAGGTTAAATATGACACGCATAGATCAGAAAATTTCTTGAAACAATTTCAAGTGATTTCTCATTTATAAAAGTCCACTGTGAGTAAGTGCACGTGGAGCTCTCTGAGATTGTTGCTGAAATATTCTGGGCAGACGGCCCATGGCCAAATTTGAATGGAATTTTGTATCTGCAATATTGGTATTCAACTGCTGCTGTCTATGTGTGTGTGTTGTCAATGTTGGGAATCAATACACTTTATCTCACTGGTCAGGTCACTCTACGCTACAGTGCAGACAAAGATGCAAGGGAAGCCAGTCTCACAAATCGGCCGACAGTCAGCCATGATTCAGACAGTTGTCAAGTGCTTTCTGTAACAGTATTTACAGTGAGTACTTTTCTCAAACTGAAACAATAGTCACAAATTACACAGGCAGTGAACCGTGATTTTCAGTGCAGAGCTACTGGTAGTATTGGCTATCAATGACATAAATTCGGATAAAATGGGACTGTACCATTTCTATAGAGTAGGGTGGAAATGGAATGGGGCTATTTCTGGTGGGGGGGCACAATACAGCACAGAAAATGGGTTGTACAGTTAAACCTGAGTGTCAGAGCATTATCGAGGGATATGTTCTTCTATTTTCATCATGGGGTAGTCCTTGGACTCTGCCAATTTCATTAGGAAGAGAATGCCGGAGTCAACGGTGTGAAGGTGATTGCAATACTTGACCAATCAGGATGGCATAAATCAGAGTTCAACAAGTAACTCCTCATACTGGTATGAAAGCCAAGAGTTGGGATGATGGACTCTGGTGTCATGCTGTGGTTTGCCATGCGTGGAGATAAATGATAGAACAGATGTGTTCCAGACAGTTTACTTTAAGTGTTTGATTTATTGCAATACAGAATGCATTCTACATAGTCTTATTCCTTGGATGCTGTGACTTGATGCATGGCCATCATGCAGTGCTATGTGGGAACATGTTATGGTTGGCTAAAATGTGTACAGAGAGTGTTTAAAGTTTTTTCAAATAGGTGGCATACTGCCACTGATACTGTGAAGAAGGAAAGTGCACACAGCGAGTGAAAATGATAATTTTTTTTACAGAAAACATCTTGCCAAAGTGAGTAAATGGTTGGTAAATTTGTACTGTGTGTGGTAAAACATGATTATCCTGTCGGATTCCTGTGTTTTGTAGGGCTCATAATTGTAGGTTCTTGGTCTGTGGGTTGAGGATATGGATTGCAGTGTGCTACCACAGCCGGAGGAGGGGGTTACGAAGTGGTACAGTGATCGAAGAAGTGATTGGGTACAGTAAAGAGATGGGTGGGGAATGAAGGGGAAAAGGGAGAGGGCATATCTTGAAGATGTTGAAAATTTATGGAATTCTGCGCAATACGACAGCTGGTTACACTAACTTACAGTGCTCAATGTGTGAAATCAGAAATAAACAGAAGTCAGCGAACTTGTGAAAAATGTGACGGCTAGCGGAATCTAGGGTCAAATGGTGTTGTTTAGTTGTGTGTCAGTTTACACAGTTTGTGGAATTTTTGTCAACACAGTCAACATAACTGCGGTGTGATGGTGGACTAAATGCTATACACAATGATGGTGAGCGGTTGTTTTATAACAGGAAGTTTAATTGGCAGAGCAATCACATCACTTTTCAGCTGTGAACTTTTCCGGTGAATCACAGGCTGTGTAATGGAATAGGGATTTCATGTCATGTTTTGTAAACAGAATATTTGGTGCAGATCATGGGTTAAACTTCCGAGCACAGTAAACATGTCAGTTGATGTCAGGGGTTCGCTAACTGTCAGTTCCATTAGCCGTATAAAGATGGAAGCTGTACATAGCTGTGACACAACAGTGCAGGGTCATTAAAGGCCCAGTAATGCTAACTTTTGATGGTTTTTTCATCATTTTTACGTTATATGTCAACTGCCACTTCTTATTCTACTCCCCAAAGAATGTTGAAACACCCACTATTTAGCTTGTCAACTTAGCGTCTATATGTGTAAAATGCATTGTTATCGTTTACATTTGAATTCTAGCCCGGACTAGAATTCACTTTTCAACAATAACAATTCAGTTTACACATGTACAGGCTGAGTTGACAAGCTGAACACTGAGTATATCGACATGGGGTGTAGAGCAAGGAATTATGGGTGATAATCAAAACAAAACTGATGAAAAAATTGTCAAAAGTTAGCATTACTGGCCCTTTAAGCACATAGGATTTTGTATTTATGCTGCATTTTGAACTTTACTGATTTCCCATATCTGATAAATGTACTGCCTTAATATTCCTGCATTTCACCATCATTCGATTCTGTAACCTGTGTTTAACATTTCGAAAATCTATGAATTAAAAGCGGACTTTGATTGGTGAAAACGTGTCAAGATTACCTTGGTATGTATTAATTGGCCAATCACAAGTTCCCTTACAAATAGGAGTTCCTTGTATGCTAACATCACTGGACATTTTGGATGTGAAAAAGATATTATGAAACGAAAATTTCTAATTAAGTTACTTCAACTTTGTTGATCAATAAATGTCCAAACACACCTGACACAGGGTTTGTCAATAAACAGAAGTTCGGAGGACATAACCTCTCCAACGAGACACAAAGAGGCAAAATATCAACCAACACTGTGCCTTTCCTATGAGAACCCCCTTTGTAGAATATTTTATTTGCACACATGCCAAATGTAATCATTCAGAAAGCGATGAACATGTTTTAACAGACTAACAACACATATAATTTACGAGCACATGGTTGCAGGACGTAGATCTCCTGAGGAACAGCAGACTCTCTCAAATTTCCGGAATGCCAATCTCAGAAATGTTATACAAGCAGGCTTCACACTTGTACAATAGTAAATGCCATCTGTATTGGTTAACCAGCTGCCTATCAGTCAATCTGACACAAGAAGTTTTCTGTAACTTCGTCTAACGTTACGCATCTCGTGGAAATCAATGACCTTTGACCCCATCCTATATCTTGCATACGATTCTTGCTGTAGTTGTTTTAAGAAATATTCACTCTGCTGAGGTACATATTTCAAACTATGTTCATTGGTGAGTTACTGTACATATTCAAATTTTCTGAACAGTAGCCTACAGACTCAGCGTGGCCTCAAAACACAGCTGCACAAAATTACTGCTACTCTGCAAGTCTTTCTCTTCTGCCCTACTGTGGGTTCAACATTTTGTTCTAGGCCTACCATCATAATGTATTACTTGATCATCTCATTTGCATATATTTCCTTTTCATTTGCATAAAGTGACTATTATATATGCAATGTAATTCACTCAACATTTATTTCCAATCCTTCCAATGTCTAGCCATAATGCATACATTTATGTACAACATAAGTACAACTCTGTTAATTACACCATTGCATAGAAAAAGCCTGCCTGTCCCATCTGTAATTCGCATAATTAAACGAGCAAACACATATCTTCCCCAATAGTAAACTGTATAGATAAGGGAGTGATTACACAGCTGTAACTCAGTTCAATTGTAACCTCAACAGTTATATGGTAAACACACTGTCTCACACTCCATTAGCAATTTGGATAAGTACAGGGGTATAATAATCACCTTACTAACTTCAATAGTTGGCTTTTTAACTCAAACGATATCCCACTCTCTCTGAGACACTCAAAGAACACACATGGTGGCCTGAATATTTTACAGGCCTCTGAAAAATGTAAATTTTATTTTCTGGCATTATTGGGCAATTTTTGTTCCATGTAAGAAGCTTTTTCTGTTATTAAGTGAAACATACAGGCAATATCAGTTGAAAGAAGCTCAGTTGAACTAACAGATTGATAACATGGTAGTGTTAAGAAATAACATGAGGTATGTACCAGGAATTCAAACAAATTAGGTTGTCAGATTTTGTTATCTGCTGTATCTTGAAACTGGCGCAAGCACTGCCCAGTTGATCAACATTTCAGGATGGCTTACACAGGAAAATTCAAAACTATCGTCTACTGAAACTGCATCAAAATACGCCCAACTACTTTTTTATTAATTTTTTCCTCCTATACATTTGTCTTTCCTCTTTCTAAAATTAAAAAGCCTTTTCCTGAGAAATTGACACCAGAGATCAACGTCTACATATCACTGTTTTTCATCATTGCAATATCTTGGGGTCAACTTCTTCTCATCTTGGCCTCGGGGCAAGTAATCAGAACTGCTGATGAAACCAGTGTGATGTTCCACTGCTTCCATAAATAAACCAGAAATTTTCAATTTTTATTCACTGTTGGGATCAAATTATGCGGCATTCCTGATCGACTATGATGTTGGAAAAGGAAACAGATTAGCTCATTGCCCGGCAATACTTCGCACTAAAGTGGATCGATCATGACTTGAAGTGATACATCATGCTGGGAGTTTGCTTGCTATTGTTGAATGACACCTCGCATTTTTCATAATTGTGTGTTTGTTTATCACTTGTATTGATATATTACTCCACTGTTTCAAGCATCTGTCCATTGTCACGGAGATAAGGTAACGGCACATCCTTCACACTAACACCTGACATGCACTGAGGTCAGATACATGACATAATCTGACATCAAACCCTATATGCTGGTATCAACGAGTCCCTTTCCACACTCAACTTTCTATATGTTATGAAGATATACAACTTGCGACATTTCCAAGTATTTTTTTGCAGAAAGAATATTCCATCTGTTTCCAAATGAAAGCTCCAAAGTGACAACATTTAGTCATAATTAAGAAGTTTCTATGCTGGAGTTGCATGGCTTTCATTGTTCCAAACAAACCAACTGTGCTACCAATAACAGTTTTCTCTTGTTCATTACAGTGACTGGATGAACGGCAAGACTATTTGAACCTTTACGCCCTATTTCACAATAAACAGGGCCAGCTAACATTTTAAAATCAATGACATTGGACAAAACCGTTGGTAGTGACAGGGGTTACCTCTACATGTTAAATAGGAAAGTTTTAATAATTTTGTAAACTTTTGCTCAAGATTCTGCACCATGGTACCAAACTTCCCCAAGACATACTCAGAACTTTCACTGAGTAAGAGAAAGAATGGTGTGTGGTTTGGGCTGCGTCTCAAAACTCTTGACAGAAAGTAAGTCTATATTTCCGGTTTCAATGTCTTTGACAATTCCAGGTCAGTGGCATACCATTACAAGTCCACAGAGCATTAAGTACAACACAGCTTCACTTAGGCCAAAAAAAAAATTGATTTGTTTCTGGTCAGCGCGCGCATCACTTCAAAGTGTGCGCGTCAACTCTTTTTTTTACTGTTTTATATTTGCCCCTATCGAAAAAAGGGGAAAATGTATCAAATTCCACCAAAAATTAAAAAAAATTGAAAAAAAATCACATCGCCGCATCATTTTTGCCACATGTCAATGACCAGAAACAAACCTATTATTTTTTTTGGCCTTACCAGGCTTTCTCCCTGGAGAGCATGCCCCTAAAAATTTTGACAATGAAACCACCAACGTGTTTGGCTGGCTTTGCCCCATTTGCATAACACTTGAATAAGAGAGTAAAATGTGAGGCACCCACACTGAAATGGTTTCTATGGTAACATACCTGCTGTCGTCATCTGTAGAATCAAAGTAACTTGTGGTGTCGATGTCACTACTCATTAGGGTCGATGAACTCTCGTATCCATGGCCACTGTGACTACTCCTATGTTTGTGTCCATTGACTCTTGGAACTGAAAGATGAACAGAAAAAATATCCACACATTAGCACACCTGTCTTTGATCATAGGCACTCTTTCAACTTCAAGCTTTGGTTTCATCCTATTGTTTTTAATGGTATGGTTGAACTTATTTTGCATAGATGGGGGGTGAAAGAATTGCATGACGGGAAGTGCAAATTTCTGTTCAATACAATTGTTGTTGTTTTCTACAGAATGATAAATCAATGGCATGACAACATGAGTGTATGGATGAAATTAAGTCATCATCTGGCACTTGCTATCAAATCACCAAACAAGACAGAGACTGTGAACAACTGAAATATCGATAAAGCTATTACTGTAAATACACAACAAATCTTACACAAACCCTACCCCCAAAAATGTATGGGTAGGTCAGCCTACTACTGAATACAATAAGATTCCACCAAAGTTTGGTGTCAAAGTGGTTTGTTAGGGATTAAATGACTCAAGATACAGGCAATGTAAAATGATGGCAAGTGAAGGCAGTCTCCGAGATGTGATCAATCAGGTGTGTCTGGAAGTCTGCTACTGGTAACTCTGATCACATTCATTGTGACCCATACACCACCACACTAGGCACACTGTGGTATAAATTGCCTTTCATGGAGGAGCAGTAAGACATCCAAAACTTGTGGTCATATTAGAGTAATTAAGTGAAATTGCAGAAAGGTGGTGAAACGATGAGTAACCTTCTGTTTCCACTCATCACTTTGCCATAATACAAAACAGATAAATAAACACATAAATTAATAAACAAATAATATAAATAAACAGATGAATAAACAAGTAAATCAATACAGTGACTTATTGGAGTGTGTTAAGAAATTACTGAGATTGTTGGAAGGAAGTCAGTTGTGTTTTGAAATGGCAAGGTGGAAAAGGAAAATAAATATACATGATACCAGGAAAGTATCACTAAACAATGGAGTGACCTTGATAGGTCAATTTATGTCGTAATCTAATTTGGACAGGAGCAGGTCAAGTTGCCATCAACCACACAACACAGAAACTCGCATCTGCATGGATACACACTGCAGAAATAACGTTCCTGTGAAATAAACAAAACTTTGTTTCCAGTGAACAACAGTTGCAGCCACTTCCCAGTGGCAATACTGCGGTCTGGTGGACTTTGCCTGCAACGCATCAACCACTCAGAAACACATAAACATTAAAGTACTGCCAGTTGCTTATCAGGATATCAAGTGACTCCCGTCCAGTATGATATGAAAGAATTTCTGTTGTATCTGCGTACATGTATCTAAGAATATAGGAAAGATGTGCAGTGATGCACTCAAATGTGTGGAAATGGCAATATGTAGATACAGTTTAACCTGGCCCCCAATTTCCTGTCAACAGGCCCATCATCACCACTGATAACAATGGGTTTGGACAAAACCATTGTGGTGAAAGGGTTAAAATTGGGGGGGGGGAGCAGAGCCTGGTAAAATCTTCAATTCTATTTGTACATATTATGAGAGGTGTAAACTGCATGGAGAATCATGTATATAAGAATCAAAGAAAACGATAAGAGAAACAGAGATGGGAGAGAAAACGATATGAGACAGAGGGGACAGAGGGGAGAACATGAGGGGAGGGAAGAGGAGGAGGAGGATTGGATGGAGTCTGGGGAGAGAAGAAAGATGCATGCTAACTCAAGGACATTGAGGTTGAGTAGCAAACGAAAGAGAACACTGGATCCCACAAAGACTGGTAAAATTATGCCAGTGTAATGGATACACTGAGCTTACATTTCAAAGTGTGGCTACAGGCAATGTACTCAAACATTCACCGACTTCAAGTCTGCTTAGTACCAGCAATTGTCAATCACGCAAGTGTTTCCACTTCTGGTCACCAAGCTCCCTTCTCCAAAAAAAAAGCAGAGAAAGGCCTGTGACTTAGAAAAACACATGAATGCGTTGGCGGTCAGAACATCAAGAGTGCCGGCAAGAGTTCTCGGCACAATGTAAGTTGTATCACACAACACAACCAACACATCACATCAAGTGTTTTGTCACTTTCAATATTTTGGTACAAGACAACAACACGGCCTAGAATGACAAAAGTCACACAAGAAGGAATCAGAGTCTGTTTTCTTTTCCCTTTCCTGGCCGACATTATTACCATGTATTATTTCTTCAAAGCGGAGGCCACACAAGGGTGAATTGAAACAAAACACACAGGCACTGTGTCGGGGACAATAATACACACAGCACCCTATACATTGTGTAAACACCACCACACTCGGCCGGACAGGCTCAACAGTAAACAGAGCCGGGGACAAAAACAAAGCCGCTGGAAAAGTCGCTAGAATAACATTTGAGAAGGAGAGGTCGCCCGGTATGAAAGAAACTCAAAACAAGCCTTTCAAAATACCTCTCGTCTTATCTCTGAGATGACTCAATAACTGAAGTGTACTGATACACAGTTTCTTTCCAAACACTAACGTTACCACTTAGGTAGTTATAGTTTTGACATAAGCTGGGATAATGGCAGGCGTGTGAAGGGTCTTTTGGGAGGGCAAGTGACTGCTACTCTACGGCCGGTCATGGTTCGCCGCTCTCCATGCATGACGGCCAACGTGGAGACAACTCCACCATCGCATCAGGCAAACAAATCCGACGCGAGGGGTAACGTTATCTTGCGAACATCAATGAAAGAATCGGCCACAATAAAAAAAGTCAGGTTCCCACATATATTTCAACTGCTGGCACGCAACACGCTGAAACCGTACACCCACGGGGAATATTATTGAATTTTGGTCCTAAAAGAGTGACCTTTCGTGTACTTGTCATGCCAAAAATACTAAACTACAGCTCAGCAGAGATATTGGTTTCACAATATTTCATAATCTTACACTTTTAATGAACGACGAAGTCACTGTAACATGACACCCACTCCAGACTGAATCAAATTTTATTATTACACATTACGATTTGATGTGCTATAAATCGCCTCTGCCATTGCACACTTTTCAATGGCACGACCCACTCTCACTCTAAATGACACAAATATGTTGACCACAGTTCCCTCGGTTGAAAAACAGGAAAAGTTTTATATTTTTCTTTCCTCAGCAGTTGTTGTCACTGATGTTTTGCATCCCTGAAAACATTGATGCTTCCATCCTTGTTTCAAAGAAAATCTTTCTTCTCCCTCCAAGGTAGTGACGTCCATCCAATTGTAAAAGCAGAAAACACGTGATGTAATCCAGGCCTACTTTCAAGTTTGACTTTCGACTCTTTAATTAAAACTTTTGTGAGGACAACGCATCGATCACAACCCATTGTTTCCAACCATGTAAGCTGGTCCCCATAAAACTAAATGAGGATGTAATGAATTGCAAAAAACATCCATGGCCGGCAACACAGATAGGAAAACAAGCGACTGTTTACCACTTTTTTAACCCTGATTCAGCTTAGACAATAAACCAGAAAAAAACAATATGCAATGTTATCAGCATTTACACAATTCCTCCACTGGCTTCCAACCCAGAATTTCCTCCCAGATGTAAACAAAACCTTACATGAGTGTGACTAAGGCTTTTTAAAAACAATTTTAAGGTTTCCCTCCAATATTCTTGATCTTAATTCACTGACTGACTAAGTCCCTTCCCCTGTCAGTCAGACTAACATCACAGAGAACAAAATCAACAGGCAAGTACAACCGAGCCAATGTGAGAGCTACAGCTGTCAGGATTGGCTTTCTCTAGATCTTGCTGCCATTTCAATCCGTGTTGTTTTCAACATACTCAAAATCCATCATGTATTTTACCACACACAGCCGGCCCTATTACTCAGACCACATGTTACTGCAACTACCCTCCTCAAGGCAAACACAGAAGGAGGGAGCAGAAAAAAAAGAGGAAAAAAATCCTTGTCCAAATATACTCTCCCCACTGCAGCTGTCAATCCGCAAATCAAACACAAAATGAAGAATAAAAGCAACTCTTTTAAAGATCAAAACACAAGCTCTTTGGCGTACTGGCCTTGTGATACCTACGAGAATAAATCCACACGTCCAAGGAAGTCTCTCTTTCATTTGAGCTGGGTCCCTGAGGGTAACACTTGATTGAACGTACAAATAGCATTCTAGGGAGGCAAAGACACGACGGCGTCTTAATTTGAGCGTTTCCCATCTTGGCAGTGTTTTGGCGGTAACTGAACATACGTGGCCTAGTTTCTAACATCAGCGGCACCGCGAGGTTTTCCTGTTACGAGGTTTCACGCTTCATTTTGAGGTTTCCAAAACACAGCTCCACCGGTGATGCTGTCACAAGGATATCTCCAGCATATCCTTTCGAGTCTTTAAATTCCAAAACGCAGCAAATTTTTATATCCTCCCTGATTATTTTGACTTTGTCGACTGCTGTAGACAATCCCTGGCTATGACAAGGTGTTGATGCTGTTCTTCAGCTTCTGAAAGAAGTTTCCATTAAGCAATACTCTACTGTAATTTGCCAAGTTTCCTTCGACTGTCCCCGAGAAACCTTATATCAGATCAGGCCGACTTGAAAACCACACAACAAATTACAAGACATTACTCTGGGGAGGTTTAATTCCGCTGGGAGTGCATAGATCCCACTGTACAGAGTACCATGTAGTCTCTAAGTTCAGGAAACAGAGAACTTTTCTAAGTCTCAGGTTCGGTTTGAGTCAAGTTCAGGATTCTTGCAGTGGTTTATCAGCACAGTTCCTCTGCTGGGGGTCTTTAACTGCAGTCATTACAGCGCCAGCTCAGTTTTGCAACTCTCCAAGTGTGAACCTGTCCAGGCATGGATGGATGGATGGATGGAAAGCGGCAGTGAGGGGTCCGGTCATTTCCTTGTAAACCGTGTCTGGAGTGGCTCTTTGCTTGATGTGCTGACGTTTGTTCTGCACTGTCAGATATCCTGTATCAGTGTACACTCCGCGGCTACGGTCAAACACACTTCTCATGATACGGTGGAAAATGGTAGAAATACGCCCACTCTGTCATCCATGCCTTATAAATCAACTCCACATCAGAGCCAGGGAACTACATAATATAAACACTAGCTTACCCTACACTAAAAGCAGGCTCTTAAAATCTGATACTTCAGCTACAGAAAAGCCTGGACCGTACCACTTTACCGGAGGGGTTGTTAGCATGTGAAAAGACAGCAATAACTGTCACTTTGCAGTCAGCCGCAGACTTGTTTTTTAACAAGAGTGAATGCTTTCATGTTCGTATTTTGACAGATTTTGTGATTTACTGGAGGAAATTTGGTTAAGGTTTGACAAATGAGGGTGAGAGAACACCACACCCACTCGTACGATCCTGGGCAAAGTTGGAATGTTCCAGTGAAAGTTGCTTGTGACCTGAAGGGTAGCAATATGCAAATGAAGTCAAAAGTGTTGAGTATCAACAAAGAGATAAAACGTCTGCACAACGGCACTGACGTAAATCATAAATTAGGCATTTCTGCAACTATCTCGGAGGTTAAAGTTGTACAGTTGCCAGGAATATCAAAATCTGCAACTGACACAAGCCAATAAAATATCAATTCTTGGGGGCTGTATGATGACTCTCCTGAAAAAAATGTCACGTACAACGATGCCAAACATCACACATCTTTTCACCATCAAAATTTATCAGTACTCGACGCCGCCAACAATCAGAATCAAAAACTGCTCAAATCTGAAAGGCAACAAAATTCTTGACTCCGATCATTCTTGTCATGGCAATCTTGCATTTGCTGTTTTCCTTTGCTGAAAACTACATTTAAGGACATCAATCTCCGTCTTGGAAGGAAAAAACAGAACAGATTTCGGGATAGTTCAGCTTATCGCCAGACACACATGATACAAGTGATTGCATGGGGCACTGATAGCGGTCACTCCCGTGTCAAGATAATACAAGTATAGTGATGACAGCAAACACATGATCCTTCCCTAAACTGTGCGTGATTATCACAAAAACAGTGACATCAACTCCAGTAATTCGGCCTGATTCATGAGCAGAAAAAAAAGTGGACTGTGAGATACGGATACCTTGATCTGGAACATCTGCTGTGGTAAAATTGCAACAAACATGATAACTGCAAATGTTTTATCCCTTTTGTTGCTAAATTCCGAAGTCTAAAGTTTGGTTTCGTCTCAGTGTTTGTGAAAACTTACCATCAGTAGACTACCCCAAAGAAATCATCAGTCTTGAATAACAAAATACCAAGTTTTACTTTATTAATGGAAAAATCTATATTATTGAAAAAATTTAAACTTCAGTGGGAACCAGATTATGTGTAGTTTGTGAAATTTGCTAAGGATGACAAGTGACTGGCATGTCAGGTTATTTTAAAACTCTTTCACCCCATATCAGATAATGAGGTCACATCAGGCCACTGAAAGTAAAAGGAACAGAGTAAGCAATGTATACAATAAGTCTTATGGAAGAACTTAGAAACCCAATATTGATACCAACTTGACATCCATGATCCAGTCTGAAAGAAAATTTTCGCATACTGCACACCTTGCCTGACACACATATCACACATCAGACACAGGGTTGAAAGTCACTGTCAGGGTCAAAGTTGAGTCGTGTCAAAGTGGAAAGGTCAGGTAAGGTCAGGTGAAATGCTACAACAGAAAAGAAGGGTTCACACAGAAATATGTCTTATACGGTGGAAATTACAAGAAAATATTGAAAACTGTGAAATTAGTTTCAAACAAAACAAAAAAATTATAATAAAGGTTAACTTAGTATGAAAATAAAAGTGAACTAAAAAACTTACAATCAGTTTGATGTCTGTCTTTTCTTCGATGTCGATCTGTAAAAATAACCATGCATATTTAGGGTTAGGGGTTTCTGTTAGGGTGCACAGAGGGTGTGGGGGGTTGGGGGAATGAAAACACTATGAAACTAAAATGGCTAAGGTTGGTGTATAAGATAGGGTAGGAAGACATCCATTGGTTAGTAAGGGTAATACACAGGCACACTCCATTCACACATAACACATACTTATGCAGTCATGTACATCCGGCATCTCACAAAATTCAATTTCTCCTATCATTGGGCAGTACAAGCTAGACCCTACCACTGTCTACGCTATTATCTACTCTCCTGTGTATGTTTGTGTGTTTTCACTCATTCAGTTCCACTCTACTGCAACACTGAGAGAACTGGAAACCAAACTCTCCGACACACAATGGACCCTGTTCATCAAGAACATGACGCCTGAGGGTCATCAAATTAACCCTGATCCAATGAAGGCAATTCAGTATAGTTCCTGATGTCAATTGATTTTTCCTGACCTGTGGCTAGTCTGTGTCTGCGGAAACTACCAGATATTTCAATTACACACTGTTGATACACTGGTATCCATCAAAAAAACGCAAACTTCAGAAACTTCAGAGTCAAAAATTAGTATTTTCATCTATCCTTTCGGATAAAATCATTTTGACCAATCACAATAATGGCTATTTGCATATAATTTAAATATAAATACTGATTTACATGCCATTTACATAGATATGCTGACATCAACTTCTAAAATTCATAAATCACAGTTTGTATTCATTTTAAGGTAAACATTCATAATTGTATGCTTTTAAAATAGTGCTTTTTTAAGGGTCATTTACTTTTGCAAATCAGAAGAAATTCAGCTAAAGTGCACCTAGAAACAAAGTGGGACATCACTGTGTTAGGATAATGGTTATGCTTATTGAAAAGGGTACATCAACATATGATGATCATGGAGACCAACTGAGCAATACCCAAACTTCACTTATATGTCTCATGCGGCAAGTTTGCCACGTCACTGAACTCCAACATTGTGACATTTACAATTCCAACCAACGTCCTTGGAACCCATTTGAGAAATACCGCACATTGCTGTCAGAAAGATATTCTCCGAACTAATTGATTTTCCATTTGTTCACATCGTAACTATTGATCGCTTGCATTTCTGCCTGTTTGACTTTCCAGTAAGAGAGAATAGATAAAAACAAGTTCTAGAATTCTTGAAATTGTTCAGTATTCTATAAACATTACTTTACTTTAAACTGTGATGGTAAGTGTGCAAGGATTTCTTCATTGTGTCATGGACACATTCAAAGTACCCTCAATCTAATTTTACTTTTTTTTAACCTAGAGTTGAGATTTCCGGGAAATGGGCTGGCAAACTTGGAAGACAAATGGTGCAAGGAGAAGAACAAAAACAAACTCTCCTGAAAACAACCTAAGTGTTGAACAAACCTCCATCAAGATCCTGCTAACCACAAACTAATATGTAAATTATACTCTATGTAATCAGTAATTAGCACACCTCTGTAGGGGGAAACACCAACTAGCCAGGCCAATTGTTGATTAATTAGAAGAGCCAGTAAAAAGTAAACGTTTCCTGTTTACACTCAGCAGCAGTCAAGAGGTGTGAAATAACTGTACACACTGACTCTTTTGGTCAGAAATGTTTCCCCATGTTTGCAAAACAATTATTACTGTAGGTTCTAAATACGTGCTATTGTTCAGAAACAAGGATGTTTTGTCTGCTAACAATTATCTGTTTTGCACAATTCTCTTTCCAAATGTTTCTAACAGCATGATAGAAGCAAAATTTGCCTACTTGAAAAACTGACTACACTGTCAATGCCTGTCAATTTTGTCAGGACACAGGTCAAAAGCCTTCACACATTTCTTTTTCATTCAGCTTGAGAAAATGAGTGGTTCGACACTGTGCATCACAGAATTCTCAGACAAGACCAGCTGGTAAAATTGTGATTTTATTTATTTTTACAGGGACAATGAAAACTTGGTTAAAATGACTATGACTGGGACTGTAGATAAAAACATGATAACTAGAATTCCACAATCTTCATTTCAAGACATTTTATTCGGCAGCACTTTGTTCAAGTGGGAAAGTTAGACTCATTTCAAGTTGCCATTAATCCAGCCATACCATGCTGTGGAAAATGAACCAGGGCAAAACTTGGAATGGCAACAAACTCACAAAACAGGTGGATCAGGTAGACAATGATGCCAGTAGACGTATCTACAACTTTAACCTGTTTGCTCAAGTTCTGCAAACTAAAATCTACCCCAGTTCGCAGAACTTGATCGCATCTGTAGGTTCCAGACTTGCCTATACTATGACAAGCAAGACTTTACTGAAGTGAAAAGTCAGTGTCCCATTGCATAAAATCCCTGCCCTGGGGTCAATGCCAGTGACAGGAAGCAAACCCTATTAAACCAAAGGGCTGATACAAACTCATGCCCTCATGCACCCGACCCTACAGGAATAATACTCGTGAAACTGTAACCAAAGGGAATCTTCTATAAGATTAAATGAAGAAATTTATCAGGCATTCTTCTTGTTCTTAATCCAAACATGTCTTGAGGGAAACACAACAACGACAGAATTGACAGCTGAAGGGAAGATTCCTCAAATCCAATGATTAAGATTATCTGGATGTATCTACCGCTGTGTGTGACGTGTGCCACACAGGACGAGACCAAGACTTTCACGGTGTTTAACCAATCAACAAACACAACATCAATTACACGTAATACCCTACGCAGATGACCATTCCAAAAATGTGACCTGCACACACACTGCCACAGTTACAGTTGGCCTTGTCCAGTGACACTTGCTCTGATTCGGGCACACAGTAAGACCAGCTAGCATTGGCCTACAACAGTGCACAGAACTTCTGTATGTTGAATGTGGCCAATCATAACAACTGAACCATAAGTTTAAATACAGCAATGCGATTGTTAGCACCTCACTTTCATATGGGTATATAACAAGGGCACTGCTTGATTTACATATTTTTCATTTATTTTGGTTCAATGTGTTCTTCTTGGTAAATAAATAAACAAACAAACAAACATCACTTGCCCAAAGGAGAAAGCTGACGGTGATTTATGATTTTGGCCATTTTTGGCTAATTTGGTCGCGAAACATTATGGAAATATCTTGTGAATCATAGTTGATGGCAATAAATGAGCGTTTCACTGTTCCAAACTTGTTGCCTTATATTAAGATTTGTCTCTTGTTATAGTTCATTGCCATTGTTCATTCCGATCATACCATGATTCACGAGTGCACTACTGGGAAATGTCAGGACCACATCTCAGTTGTGGAAACACAAATGAGACTATCACTGAACTATATTACACTTCCTTTCTCCAGTCAGAGAATGGATATGTAAGCAACCATACTGGCATAAACCTAGTAACTGATACTCATTTGACATTGCTATGAACATGAACTTGCAAACTGGCTTCCGTTTGACGGAGCGAATCAACTACAGAAATGTGGACTCTACAATCTTTAATGTTTTCACAAACAAGTTTTCTTTCAAATTTGATAAAGCATGGCTTCCATTCTGGGCACTGAGTTCTACGCTTTATCAAGTCATTGAGATTGCATCATGACAAACCTAAGATGTGAAGGTAAACCTCTAGGAAGTTTAACCCTTTCGCCACCATGGTTTGTCCCAAATCCATTGTTTTCTATGGTAAAGTTGGACCTGTATACAGGAAACTGGGGGTGAAAGGGTTAAGGGAGTACCAGTAGACGGTAACATTTGTGTTTGACCATGGCAAGTGGGTAAATTAGGTTTTGTATCAAGAATGACATACAGCCTAGTGTAAACTCAGGATATGTCTTACACAAATGTATTTTGAGGAACATGATTGACAGACTGCCAGAATTACAAATGTAATGTCTGTGCAGTTAAGTAAAATGATTTTGTATTGTCTGTGCAGTTTTAAATACAGAAATACTATAGGGCACCTGATAAAATCAGGTATAAAATATTGGAATACAATGATTCCACGTAGGAAATACCATTTTGGAGTGATTACAAATTTTCAATTTGAGGCAATTCCTTTCCAGTATTTCATTCCAGGTTTTATCATATCCCATATGGTATCAATGGATGATACAAGTGGTACAGGCACAGCTTCCCTGTATTCTACATGGAATAATTTGTCTAAAGAAGACACCCTGACTGATTGATGATAGCCTGTCGAACTAGAAATACAAGTCTTCTATTTAGTCCCTGTAGTTTTTAAATTCAGGAGTTGACAAATGGCTTGTCTCTGTCACTGATGCAACGGGGCAAACAAAAGTTCAAAGGTCGCACTCTGACTTCCAAACTGTTACAAAATTTCTATAAAATTGGTAACTTTTGCAGAAACAGTTGTAAATTATCGGACTCTTGTGTTATAAAAAACGGTTGAGTAGAGTCTACATTTTCTAAAATAATTGTCATTCTGTTCATATGATTGTAATGCTTTTCAAAACATTTCTTTCTAATCTTTGCTGTGTTATAGTGGACAGAATTCTCGAGAACATACAAATCACAAACAAAATTTGACGACGGAGCGTCACTCTCTCTAAAAAACTTTCAGTCTTTTTCACATGTTTACATACAGCAGCTTTCCTGTCAATCTTTTTTACAAACCTCAACCAAATATTTAATCACTGAAAAGATTCCAAAGACCAAATCCACTTGTCACTATTTTCCGCAAATTTGGAAGATGGAAAAACTAACACTCCCTTGCAGGGGTAATCTTCCGTCCACACATGGACTGTTTACAGGAGCTAGGCCGGCTAATCCCAAATGTTTATACTTTTAAATGGTTACTCTGGCTTTCTGTAAACACCCCTTTGACACAGAAAACATAAAACCTACTGACTACTGGCTTTAGCTGTGAAATTTATGGTAGGTATTCTCCTCACAGGAAGTTCATTTTCTCTTGAAACTCAGAGCTTTCAATGATCAAAATATCGCAAATTGACTATTTTCCATGCCTATGTGTATGCATAGGGAGTCAAGAAGAAATGGAATTTCTTGGAATAACTGCTTCTACTTTTGCTGAATTTGAGTTTAATTCTGCAGAAAAAACGGAGCACTCACGGAAAAATATATTCCCACTGCAATTTTTCTATGCACTTCATTAAAGACAGTATTCCTTGATGTTGCAGAGCACTGTGAACACATTCGTTGGCAACAACATAAATTATTTTATTTTTACCCTTTCATCAAATTAGTTTGGCCCAAACCCATTCTTATCAATGGCAAGTGTGGACCTGTTTACTGGTTATTAGGGGGTGGGCAGGTTAAGTGTCTGTCTCTATCTCATATTTCTAGCGACTGGACATTCAATGTATAGAAAATATTAGGAGAAATTCACTTTTTTTTTTTCAAAATATTACATGTCTTGCTTTCTAGAGCTGCTGTCTCATTAAGAGAATAATCAAACCAATGTTTTTCCCCTTCTCATCGGCCAAAGTTATATTTACTGTCAAACGATGGGTTGTATGTAGCATACTGTGGGGCATGCTCTTTGGCGATTAGAAAATAATGTCTACTTCCAAGCTCTGATTTATGCATGTGACATTACATAGGAACATACAAACCATCAATTTAGGATCACAATTTTAAATTCCTTGCCCTCTGTCTTTTCCTTAACACAAGGTCACCAGGAAAAATACTGAAACGGCACGGTATTATCGAAGTATACCAGGAATGGATGCTCAAAGTTCATGGACTTTGATGATTTCCATTACAACCCAGAATACATTGTCCCTGTCCCTGAAACCTTTACAAACTTTCAAAGTGTTCACAGTATATTTGAAACATTTCACAATAATTTACGACATCATTCAAGCAGAAAAAACAAACAATTTCCATGATTGATAAAATCAGCTACGAAGTTGGTCGAAATGATAGCAATGGGAGTGGCAACAGTGAGTCAAGAAAACAAATACAAACAAACAAATACAGTGGAGGAGATACACTCAAACAAACAAATATACCCAGTCTCATTCAGTCGTGTGCCCATTACTGGTGTAAACCACTACAATGTTATAATGGCCAGGCCTCCTTCAAGTCACATAGTTTGCTAAAAACCTGCAATTATTTCTTTTCATTCTACTCCTCGGCACTATCTTGAGAACCCAGACCAGAATTACAAAGACACAATAAATTTCTTTGAAACTGCTACGTGCAGACAACAAATGCCAACTCAGAAATTTAGCACCTTTCTTTCCCTCACTCTTATTTCAATCACAACGCCAAGACCTCAAATATTGACTCTGGCTTCAATACACTATCGTTTCCACACAGCACACAGGGCACAGGTCCCCGGTTGTGTTGAAATTATGGATAGTCTGCCATTGTTCAGCACTCTAAATATTGAACTTTCATCGCTACCGGCGCATTGTCCATGCCAAAAATGACCAACAATGGTTACTATTGACTCAATCCTGACAGCTTTTAAAGTTTATTAAATTAAAAGCAAGTTGAAAGGAAATAAGTCTCTGAACTTAACGTTTGCTTTTACTGTATTTAAGAACCAATATGCTCCACCCCATTAATCCATACAAATGTAATCTATTCTTTTTCAAGTGAAACAAAAAAATTAAATGGCAAGGCTATAGGGAACACCCACAACCTAATTACCCTGATGTTTTCCGAGTTATGACTAAAAGAGTACGCTACAATGGTATACATAAATGTACCCCTAATTCCACCACCAGACTTGAGAATATCCCTGTTGTTTTTCATAGGGTGGACTAACCTATGTACAGGGAAATAGGGGATAACAGGGTACAAGAGTGAGCAGGCCAAAGAGATATTTTTATTCTTCATAGGTATCACATCAAGAAACGGATATTGGTGTTTGCATTAGAATGCTAATAATTATAGATTTCAAAATTTTAAGTACATTGTTCAAGCTGAAGCATCAATGGCAAACAGTTAATAGGGCCAGGTTTAACACTTTTACTAACGCTATTATCAATAATGATCCAACTGCCTACCAAACAACAGGGCTGACTTGATATTTTAGGGATGCATGGGTCAATTGGAATGGGTTAACACTCTCTTGAAAAGTTGCCCATTTCAGAACAAAGAGGGCGCTGTCCATGTTTGTGAATGCCCTCATTGATATGCCATCCAACACACAACATTGATAAAATTTGCACTATCGTTTTTTTAACAGCAATGGAATAATATACACAGAAAACAACCTGAGTAAAAGATTGATTGATGTCTGTTAGTTGTTTTTGCCGGTATTCAAATTTGCATTGGTCATGCACACAGTATATAGCAATGTGCGTTTCAACAGTGTCACATACCTGAATTCTTTGCAAAGCGACGGCTCGGGGCATTTCATTGTATCATTTGAGAGGGCTATAGTTTCACTGTTTGCTACACTATCTGGGAAGGGTGAGCAGTTTGTGTTCCCGTAAATGCCCTACGACATAGCTGTCTCTACCACGCACCATTTAAGACTCGTTTCCCTGGGACAGGCCCATTACACAGCATCTCTCTCACCACCCTTTCATTCAGGATCGGAGTGAACCACGGCCTGCATCACTGGATTGTGTTACATGCGTACGCGGTAACACACACTCCATGCTATTTCAAGAACTTCTCATCGGCAGCGATTTCCTCTAATGCATGTTGACAGTCTCATTAGGAATGTTGTGTTGGCATTGTCGTTACCTTCCAATCACCTAATGGCTGCCCTCAATTTTGTTAATGGCGGTGGAGAGAGATCGCCCCCGCAATAGAAAGGTGTTGTTTGTAAATACGACTGGCTAGTTGCAGAAAAGGCTGCCCTCTCTGTGAAAACAATGAACCCTTCTTCTAAATGGCTGATTCTGTGTGTATGTGTGTGTGTCACTGTGTGTGCGTGCGTGCTTGCACACGCCCACATCAAATCACCTGATACTGAGACTAGCATGGTAGCTTGGCATGCTAAACACTCCCATGCCTGCAGTCAGCACATCTCTATAATTATTGCTAATGCTGGATTGTTGTTTTTTAGGATTTTTGCATCGACAGACCCTGGAAGTTACAGTTCACCTGTGAGTAAAATCTTAAGTTATGTTCTCAGAATTGGTCCCTACTTTTGTACAAAAAATTCCTCAACAGATGAAGGAATATGACTATTCATTTCCAAACACTTTCATTTTTTTAAATCCAAACAAACACCGACCCAACAATCATGTTGAGAATAATGGAGTGTGATCAAAGCATTTGTAAGTCTAGAGGTACATTATACTGGAAACCAGTCCTCTATGGTATTTTTGGAAACTGCAAGTTTTGCACCACTGAGACTATAGTCTTGTAATTCTTGACATCTTACTGCTGGACACTCAAATGACCAAGACATTCAGTTACTCAATTTGTCTTATTCCTGGATGTCATAATGAACCCACACACACCTTAAACACACAATTCTCACATCACTTCCACCAGAACAGGGGAAAACACCAAAATACCTCTTTCACCAGGTTAAGCACCAAGCAGAGGAAAGTAACACATCATTTGCAGACCAGCAGTGGAGCAATTCCCACGCCAAAGTTCACTTCCACCAGGCAGGAATTCTGTTTTCAGGTTTCTGTTCGTGACAAACTTACCTGCACCACAGCAAAGGTACAAAACTGCCCAGGCATTAGCATAGTGTGTTTTTACTGCAACCCTGTTAGGAGCAATAGCATTAGCCAATAGGAGGTAGAACAAGCTGTCAGTTAGTTTGTTTGTGATCTTACCTCTCCTTGAGCTTATGACTGACTCTGTTTCTGTTCCATCGTCGAGTTTGTCTGAACTTCCCGCTGCGTTTGCACTGAAAGCAGAAAATAATCACAGGAGAAAATCAGAGTCTGCGTCAGCTGGTAAGCGATAGCTTTGTATGATAAACGATGTGACATCATGATTAGCAATTTGCAGGAAACACAACAATATCTGGAGACTAAAACATTGTTCGCAGTCTATATTTCCTGCTCTTTTGAACTTGACCCTTGTTAAAACCACTGAGGCACAACAATGCCCTATGTTTTGCAGACCCCTGAAAACCTAGATACTGTAAACATGACTTTTTTACTGACTAAAACTTGATGTAACACACCATGCCAATTAGCAGGTGTAAATATGTACTTATTTGGTTCAACGCAGCTTTTTGCTGACTCAGTAGATGGGGAAGTGATAAGCCTGACAGGATGAGGGATATCAGCATTGTGAAATTGATCAGACAGATCTGTAAAATTTGAACAAGAAATGTAATCTTTGTCATTTTTGGCATTTGTCTCAATTCAAAATCTGATGTTTTCCGACTCTCTGGAGGAACAATACTCATCGTAATTCATATTACATAGGAAAGTTGGGAAGGAAAATGAAATGACGATGGGTTGGGAAGGAAAATGAAATGATGATGGAAGAAGTAAGTAACTTATATTAAGCAGGCAATACATGTATATTGCAATACATAAGACATGCAACAGCATGTCCTATTATGGATCACACTAAAAGCAAGACTTTGCCCCTATGTTGCTGAGTCTTACAGACTCTGTATCTTTGCCAACTGCTGGCACTGATTATTGGGATATTTTTTATTGGGAGGAGGGGGTGTTACCTCTTATATCTAGGGGTCTTTAGTTTATGTTTTGTTAAAAATTAGACCTATTGTCAACAACGACAGACAGATCATAGCAGTTTAGTTAACTAAGGATTTATACAGTCCGGCAAAATAAAGAAATGTATACATTTTATAATAAATGTTATATGTTATCTTTTCTGCAAGTTAATAACAGCACTTCAACCTAACTTGGTCCACACAGGCATCAACTTTCAAGCCACAAGTCAGAAGATAAATAATAGAAGCATGAATATGTCTTTAAATGCTGGAAAACGTAAGCTGATGTGAACTGGATGTTGGAAAAAATATGAATGAGCAGCCAGGACCTGCCAAAGAGCATTCTCCACTTTCCGACTACAGAGGGCAGCAGACTGCTGCTACCTACTTTCCCTGGGTTTGTGCATCGGATTACTAAATTGCCTCTAACAATCTACTCATCAAAAGGTCACATGTGGTGATCAGCTGAACAGGAAATTTTAAATTCTATTACAGACTCCCCGGTACGGACCTTCCTAAATTGACGTGAATATTCAGATGTGGAAAAAAGAGAAGAAGTTTGATGATTCAATGTGATTGTGAACGCTTGTACCAATTAAGAATTGTGCTGCGTCAATTACCAAAATGCTGTCACTTGTTAACAGAAAACGAATCTCATATTGGCATAATATTTCATAAATTGTGATCAAAATAATTGCCCAATCATGGAAAATATCAGCCAGTTTTTTTTTTTACATCAGTCAGTGAGTGAAAATTGCCAAGGAAATCATTTAATATGAAATGTTACATGCGAGACCTGACAAGTAAATTGCAAGAGCCATTTATCTGAGCCTTTCAGACCCATAAAATATCGATATAATACAGCCTGAGACTGCCAAAAGAGAGAAATTAGTGGACGACCAGACAGGAGATGTGTTGATAGCAGAAACCCGTGTGCCTTTCAACTGACTCACCACAAAAGGTAGATACGCGGTAAATCTGTCAAATCGTATCGCGTGTCATCTTGGTGTCAGAAATTCAATTTCCTGTGCATCTCTTCGTCTCTGAAATTCCGGCAGATTGACTGACCTCCCGTGATCTGTTTATACAGAGACATCCCAGGAATACCTTCACTACATACCGGTATATATGCTCTACTTGCTTCACTCCTTTTTTTTCCACTCCTGAAAATTTCACTGATTTTTTTTTCTCAGTTTCAAAGGAAAAAAATTCTAATATTCTATCAATAATTTTGCTTCACATTTAAATTGATTTTAGTGTCAGATTGTCCCTTTTCATATTTCTTCAAGAAATTCACATGAACATTCTTCAAATGATTACAAAAATTGATTTGCAAGAAGAAACAGCTTTCTTGGCTCAGGCAACTCACCAGGTCCTGAAATTTTTTTTCACACAAATTTTTCTTTAGCATTTCTTTGCACAGATGTTACCTTTTCACTGCTAAATTTTGACACAACCAAATTCTTTTCATGGACGAAGGCGAGACCTCTGCATAAGACTTGGTTGAAGGAGAATATAGCCATGTACATGTACAAGCTCGATTTTCCCATTCTTGATCACGGTTGACTAAGACTGACTGTCATGAATATGAATTGGGTTGAAATTATCGCTGCAGGCATATGAACTTGATCCCAACTGACTTTGAAGCTGTCCAAATATTACACCTGCATTATTTTAAATTAAAAGCTGACAAAATTAAGAGATTAAATAGAACTACGACTTTCTAAAAGGCAAGTTGAAGCTTCAAAGATTCATCTTATATCATGCCCTACACATTTCTAATTTTCTCAATTTTATAAACTTAAGCAAATACAGTTTTGTATTCCATGGCTGTACAGAGATTCCCTGATATCTTGACAATAAAAATCTGTGCAAACCACAAATGTATGAGTCACATCACTTGAGCACTGTACTTAGTAATTTCTCAAACAAAATGTTGTCTTCACGTTGCCTTGGTTAAGTTATTCAGATTTTCACTCCGGGCCAAATCACCCGACAAATCCCACTCGAAAATCTGATGTTAGATCCCAAAATTATTACTTTGGGTATCACGAAACTTGAAAAACGCAGAAACATCAAATTGCGACGTACGGTAAAAGCGCACGACACATTTCAGGCTTCCGCATCCCTGTCACCGGAGGGCGACTATGTCGGCGATGAATTTCAGTCAATTTAGGGAATAAATTTTCATAACCTGGCTGAGCCTGGAAAAATCAATCTGAAGTTGGTTTCCAAGGTGGTGACGGCCAACGGCAACAACAAATACATTTACGGACCCGGCATTTAATAAATGGAAAATAAAATACCCAACCTATGACTGGTAACGCTGCCGTCAGGAAATTTGGGTTTAACAGGGAAATTTTGCAGCGTGTGTGTGTCGTGTCTTTTGCTCAACATGGGAATGGATTTTAATTTGATCTCTAACTTGTGCCGTGTGCAGGACAACATACAAAATTAACTTTCTGGGTTATTGAACCACTTAGTCTGAGGTATGGATATTACCATAATGTATTGGAAAAATACTTATCCTTGAGGTAAGGCTGTACCATAGGTTGAGATTTTGAATTCAATAGAAGTGTTACTGAAATTAGATCACTGAATCGTCATGTGTCTAATGCTGATCCGAAAGATTTTTGTGAAGGAAAATAGGTCGTACACAGAAAAAAGCAGATTTTGTAAAACATGACCACAAGCCAGGCGATGGAATCCAGCAAATTTATTCCGAAAATGTTCGCTTTTCTAGCCTACCGTTGAGCGGCTTTTTCTCTGGAAGAGAAGCCCCAGTGACAACTGAAAAAATAAATTCGAAGTGAAACTTGACGCCACAACCCCCAAGAATCCTGGCAAAATACAATTCTCTCTGTGTCTCCTACAGTCAGTGAGGCAATACCCACTGGGAAACGGGGGTGAACAGGTCAGAGACGCATGCCCTCCTAATGGCTTTATGAAGTAATAAAACATTGTAATGTCAATGAATTTGTTATACCGAGGTGTAGATTTTCAATTTCAGAAGGCTGGGTAAATTCACAGACTTTCTCTTTTTACTGTGTAATAAACTTGACACGGGATATTAAGTGCATCATAATAGCTCAATTTTGTCGATAATAAACCATAATGGCTTACATTTTTATGAGCGGCTGCGGTTTCAATATTTCACCATTAGCAAGACTGGCTTTGAGTGACAAGCTCATTGGGCCGGCAGCCCATACTGCTGGGCATTTTTCTGCTCTGACAAAAAATTCACTTGTGTGGTGAAAACCGTTAGATTTCATGCGTTGCTTGATATTCTGCAATGGACTCATTTCAAGATCAAAATTTGGCAATCAAATTTCAGTGGAGGAGGAAATACTATCAAAAATGTTGCCATGATAATTTTGGGTAAATTACATGTACACCTAGAACATCAACACACCTTTCAAAACCTTGCACTCTCTCCCTTAATGTTCTCAATTTCATGATGAAATGGTAAAGCAATCTTTCTTTTTTCCAACACAGAACAAAATACTTGTACAAAATATCAGTTGATAAGCTTTTTTGACATACGGTATATTGCTGGAAAGATGAAATGTGTTATAAATTGTGAAACGTTCTGAAGGTTACAATCCTGAATCTGTTTCTTCTTTTGATCCACTTTGGTATATTTTGCAGGTGATAAACAGTCACAATTACATATGGTGACATAAAAAAAATTCTCTGGATTTATGTGTTGAAAAATCTATTTGCACTACCGAGATACACAGAGCACAGAGCCTTCCTATGGCAGAAAGTGAAAGCCACACACATATGAATTTATACACAGAAATACGCATATCCCTTCTCCGTCGCAACTAACTTGAATTCACACAAAAGGTCATAGTATTACACGGAGACGAGAGACAGCCAGTGAAATTAGCATCACTGCAGCGCTGCTGGACATAATTAATTCGAATTCCGTCATAATAGGCCCATTTTCAACAGTTCAGCCACGCAGTCCTTCTACTGAGTCATGAAATATTCATACGCCCACGGGCGACACACCAAGTACAATGGCCGACCCCTGATTGACAAAATACCTGCCATAACTTCTGATTAGCGGGACAAATCACTCCTCTCCGCAGTCAAAAGAGACGCACACAATGACAAATCTATTTTATTGAATTACAACTCACTCCCGGGACAATATCATTCGTGTTCAGTCTTTGCAAAAATTACGATTGACAGCTACTTCATGTTCAGGCCTGGAACAGTTTTTTGATTTCTCTGTTTGAAAATAAAGCATGAGATGTTTTTTTAAAATAAAAACCTTAATCCTTTTACAATTAGAATTCTCTCAAAATCAGAAAGACAGTTACGTCAAACAGATGGAATCCACGATATGGAATGTTGTTTACTTTTCTTTTCTGTTTTAGCTTTTCATTGTATCTCCAGAAAAATATGAAAGACCTGCACAACTCTCTAACTTTAATAGAAGGCTCTAACAGGAAGTAACCTCTTCACTAACGAAACCAATAATCAAGAAACTGTCTGCAGAAGTAAAAGAAGTTCGAAGCCATCATGAATTTAAAAAATGTGGAAATGGAAGACAGAGAAGACATACACATGTCTAGTTCAGAATGCGAGAAAACATTTTTTGAAAACTTCTGTTTGAAGGTGATTTTATTTTGAATTTCTGTGACAGGAAGATTTGTATTCGCAGACTCAGAATTTTAGATGAAATCTTGCTTGAGTGACCAGGTCATCGTCAATGCTTGAACTACATGTGTGAGATGGTCTTTTAATCTTTTGAGAGCAGTTTCCCGCCAAAATTTAAGTGCAACATTTTACAAATTTTTATGAATTTTTCTGTACTTTTACCATAATTTTGGACCAAATGGACATCACATTTCATTGGCTAAAGTTTTTTACTTAAAATTTCGGCAAAAATCTGAGAAAAATTGAGTGCGATTTATTTTATAAAGGGGACAAAAATAGACTTTAGCACTCAAAGGGTTAATCAATCTAATACTCACAATTTCTTAAAGTCTTCTAAAATTTTGGATAAATATTTATTCAATGTCAATGATAAGTAGGGGAAACCATTCTGGAAACAGCAACAGTTTCATTCTCAGACAGTTGAAGTTTTGCAGATCTACAGAACATAAACCTTTATAATTGATATCTTTCTGTTTGTTTAGGCTTGTTTGATTTGATAAACTTTTATTGTTATTTTGGTCAAAAAAAGTTAACAAAAATAACAGATAAAAGGAAACTGAATTAGGAAGCGCCCTGTTTGATATGGAGCTGCATAGCTACAGAAATAATAATTTTCTGTAATTTGGCAGCCAGGGATCTTGGGAACCTCTGAAGTGCTCTGAACTTTTCCACACAGGTTGGAAAACACTCCAGAGGAAAGTAATTGGCAAATACGGACAGAAGCTGGCAAAATAACGAGATCTGGAGATTGCAACACCTCTATAGTCACTCCCTGCCGGCTTCTATCTAGATCCCTGGAAGGACTTCCGAGAATTTGTTTGAAGTCCATCAGGTGGGGCTTATCCGCTACGTGCGCAGTTCCTTTAAGCATTGAATAATGCCACGCCTGAAGCAGCAGAATTTTTTTTTCAAAACTGTCGAAAGGATCTTGTACAAACTAAGGCTAAAAATGTCAAAAAGTGTAGAATTTCTTGACATAACTGGTGACATCTCTGTAGGCTCGTATCGCCCTCCATTTACTTGATCACAGGGGTCAAAGGTCAGATTCCATCATTACACCAATTATTTCCTTCTCTGCCCTACTCTGCACTCTCCCTTTACAGTCAACATCTTCCGTTTATGCAGCTGTATTGCTCCTCCAAGATCCGCCGTCTACAATTTCATTAAATTTAATTTTCTCTCAGTCTTTTCGTAAGATTCTATTTGGAACAGGTTTAGTTTTCGGTATCAAGTTTTTCTCTCTACATCTTTTGCTCAGAATTACATTTCTGATTCTTTTCCGTAAAACACTGAGGTAAGTATTCCAAATTTCTGGAAGAGTGATTCACTGAAATAAGTGTATTAAAGCTTAATGCTGATTGGTTGGTCACTAACAGCATTTGTCATTTAGGGTGACATTTATCCAATAGGAGGTCGGTTTCTTCATTTGCACACAGGGCATGATATGCTGATGACAAGAGAGAGTAGCTTGCAAACTTTCATAATCAAATCAGTGATTTACAAAAATCAGAAGTAAAAGTTTCTAGCTGCTTGGATGACCTTTGACCACTATGCAAATATTTTGTGAGGTGAAGCAGAGATGTAGAAAATAGCCAGCAAAAACAACCAGTTGTCAGCCTAAAAAATTACCCACTATGAAAATTGTTATTTTTTAAAACTCGGGGTCATTTCACACAAATTTGATGTGCTCACACCCTATATTTTTACCACTGCAGCCAAGACTTTCTACACCCCTGTTCAGTCAAATGGGACCAGACTTTCAGAGCAAACAGATTAGGATTAGTACCAACAGATACAAGTAGCAAGCATGACTTCTACAACATGCCACTAACTCAAAAAGTCTGTCATTTACATGTATTTTGTTTGTCTTGTCAGAAATCCCTGAAAAAGGCTCCTAGATTTCAGAAATCTTGAAAAATGTTAGAACACACACTGTACACTGGAATATAGCAACATTGAAAGCAAAAGAAAAAGGGGATGCAGAAACAGAATAGGGAGAGGAGGGAGGCAGGAGGGAAAACTTGGGAGGAGGTAACAAACTGCAGAACAAAATGAGTACAGGAGGAGGGAAGTGTTTCTTTTGAGACGGAAATCCAAGGAGAAGAGGAGGGAGAGGGAGTGAGGGCATTTAAGTGATAAGGAGAGCTCTGAAAAGTGTAAAGTCTTGTACTTACTGGAAGGAGGGAGGTCTGGAGTCGCCTATTCCACCGGTTCTTTCCAATGGTATATCATCTCGTGTCTCCGTACATTGTGATGTACTGTCTGAAATTGTACTTCCCTCTGCCGCTACAAGCTGTGGTGAGAAAAAAAACACAGAAACAGAAAACATGAATTCTCAGTCACATTTGTGACTTTCGGGACATGTCACGATGTCAAAAGTTACAATACATATAAACATTTCTATGTAGTAATGGTACTATTGATGTCACAATCAGAGATAAGATTAAAAGATACAATAAATATGTATTTCTCATGAATATTCACCATTTGCAAGCCTTACATTTCAAAACTAAAGAACTAAACAGAAGGTATTGTTTTGAGAACACACTGAGAAATTAAATCCAAATTTTAAAAGAAAGTGTTGATGATTGATGGACTAATCTCTTTATCGGATTTGTTTCTGGAGAACAAAATATTAATGTCTGAAATTATAAAACTAAAATGGTGAAAATGTTTCCAGAAACTAAACAGAAATGACTGAAAAATATGAGGAACATGCATGGAGGCAAACAGCACGTACATTTAGAGTACGGGCAACGGCAAAATTACCATCAGACAATTACTGATGAAAATTTATACCTCCGAGTATATTTACTCTATATTTTGGCATGTTTAAAGAAATATTTGCTTCTCTGAAGTAATATTGACAATGTTGTTTTCAAAACGTGACAAGCTTTTTCAAATATTATGCAAAAATCACACACGAACAATCAATATCCTTCAAAATATTCATTTTGTAAATAACCTGATTAATTTAATTCCCTAAACAAACGCATATTTGCTTGCAGAAATTTCTATTTTAGCACTGCATCGCTAAAAAATATTATCTAGCTTCCCTACGAGTGCTGGAGTTTAAACGTTCCAAATAGATGCCTGCTGTCTTGAGAATGCCACAAATTAGGACCTGCCTGGTGTGCGGGGGTAGCGACGGTGAATGGAACAGCGGCTGCATATTTCAGTGAGAGGGCACCCTAGTGGCTGACTGGCGAGATGGTCAGAGTTAACAACTCGAGATATTAATTTTGCTTTTTACGACCAGATACTGCCACTTAAACGACACATAACTCAGTGACAAGTTACAATGACATCAATTGTATGACTTTCACAGGAAATCATAAGACCCCTTTTTCTGATTTGTACAATTTAAAGAGGAATGTTTTCGTTGTCGTTTGGCATCTGATAAAAATATGGAAAGGGGCATCCTATGTATAAAAGGCAGACTAGACTCCAATATGTATATTCATGACTGCATGCCTGCTTTACAGGGGTGCAAACACACACCCCTTGAATAGCAGCACAACAAAATCTAAACAAGAACCAGGCTGTGAGAATCAAAAATTGGCCAATCTGATGATGGGGCATTGATAGTGTGCGGCCCTACTGGGATCAGAGAGCAATGTAAAAAGGGTACAATAGTGGGTAGGCACCGGACAGTGGAGACACTCAATGAGATCACAGGAGCCGAAAGCTATGGGCCAAGGAATGCGTTGATTAGCATATCTATAGTGTCTGAAGATTGCCCACACCACTCTCTATGTCTTAATACCAACATTATCGGCAACTGAAACCCTCAGAACTGTCTTAACAACAACACATAAAGCCCCGAGACTTATGATTGGGGTAGGGGGGGGGGAGATGGACCCTTGGTGCCCGGTCGGACAACTACTTCAAGACCAGATTAGCTGGTCGATCCGACTGCGGGCTTTGACTTTTCCGGTAGAAGACAGAAAGCACAGCCAAACATCCCTGCAGAGTTTCCATGCATGTGACCCTTTGGTTGAAGTGCTCGGAACAATCCCGCAAAATATTTGCAAACGGAAACTAACATCCCACCACATCCCTATCCTGCAACAATCCCTTCCAGGATTTTTTTGACATTTGCCCGTTCCGAGGATGGCCTCTCTTTCCGACAGCTGGCCATCATGTTGCCAGGCTGGGGGAGCACTCTCAACATGGTTTTATCTGGAAAGGCTTGGCACAGTGTGTCAATATGTACTGCCACAATTTAAATAATCAGTAACAGTGTTGTTAGAAATCCCTTTTAATCTGCCATTTGGGCCTAAGCAATTTTCCCCCAACAATTCCACATATGTGATACGTAAGACTTCGGGTTGTAAATCATAATTTGCCCACAATGAAAGCCCTGTGAAAGAATGATCAAAAATTAATCTGCAAAAATTATGCTTCACTGCCTTACATTTCAACCACAACTGGTTTGTCACGCTGTTTCTGATGCGGTAGGTTGAACATACACCCACGAGGATAAGCGTTCGTGGTGATAAATGCGTCAACAAGCCTCTATGTTGATGTGTTATGAAGTAGGGGGTTGGTTACAGAAATTGCAATGAAGAACATTAATATCTGAAATAAAACTGATGTTTATAAACAGACGAAAATGTCACGTCAGATGTTTAAAGTATGTGTAGGAATCATGACGTATTGGTACAAGAGGTCATCAAAATATGTAAACTACAGCTGCCTGTGGGTTCAACATACATCTATCCAATATAAAAAGCTTTGCGCTGTAACTGCATTACAGCAAAATGGGCAAAAAGGTCTGCTGGAAGCTAGTGACATAATCTTATCAAGATTGATTTTTTTCAAAAGAGAAAAATGTGATTTTCTTTCAGTAATGGCTGTCCTGTGATAAGTATATGTTACTGTCACAGCAGCCATCAAAATGTCTCCATGGAAACCAGCGTTATTATGTAACTACAACACAGCCTGTTTATCGCTTTATTTTTGTCAACAATCAAACCAGACATATGGCTTAACATATGGCATAATAAAAATACTTTCAATGATTTTGTTAAGTAAACAGATTTTTGAATATTTGTCTGCACAGAAACTGCAGATTATTTTTTTCCCTTGCTGTAAATATATAGCTGCACACAGGACTGTAGTTTATCCTGCGTTAGATTACCCTTTCAAAATTCAATAAATTTCTACCTAAAATCCTGTATTTGTATGTATTTATTTGAAATGAATGAATGAAAGTAAATTTACTTAAAGTGTACAATATGCCAATAAAAGTTTTCACACAATATTGCGTGAATGTGTTATGTTGACATAGTGTCTGACACTTGCACTAGGAGCTACAGCATACTTCAATTTTTAACTTTCTCTTTCGACTCTATATTTGAGAAAAAAAATTACTTGTTTTGTTGGTGTTGAATGCTAGGAAATGATATACAGAGAGCACACATATGCAAATTGGGAAGTAACGATAGCATTTCAATTGGCCGATATTTGAAATGGACATCTGGACACATTTCTGAACTGACCAATGAGAGCAAATCAATCAGTGAAAATAATGATCTGATCTCAGCATATCAAAGTGGAACGACATGAGAAAAATGCAACCTAACAGATATACCTCTATAAATTTTTTTGAAAACAGTCACAGAAAAGAATTTCTCTGAATTTATTCACAAGATGAAGTGAACAAAAGATCGCCCTCTCCTATATTGGTTCGGGGATTCGAATACGATAGACCTTCATGGCAATTAACTTGAGTTGATCGCCAACAAAGCAATCATGCTACCCAAAACCCGCATCTCATCACCGCGTATTAATCCGCTATCAGTTTTCATTCAAGCTCCTGACAGCAAGATACCCGGAGTGTTTCCGAGACAGAGAAGGGAATACAGATTTTCCATGAAGGAGTCAAGCTCCACTGGGAAATCACCGCAGCGTGTTCTTATTCCTGTAAAAGGAAGAAAGTTGATTTGTTCAAGTCTCGGTGGATTACAATCTCTGTATTTTACACTGGTACACGGAATACTTTCCTCTCTGCTCTCTAACTGTACATGATACAGTGCACATCTGATTTCTAACCCTATCCACCCCCGCATTTAAGTGGATTGGTCTGATCACACTGTCAAGAACAATAGGGCTGTACCATGATTAAATGATGGAAGGGTTGATCATATGTTACAATTATTTTTTGTTCAGTTTGTACAATGAATGGTCAACTTGTACTGCTCTAAAATCAGAAGGAAATGCCTGGTGCTCAGCATGTAAATACACCCAGCATGGGTAGTGTCCTGTATTATTTTTGACAGCTCAATTTTTAGACTTTCATCAACAGCAACATTACACATATTGTACACAATGTATTATGTTTACAAGTATATCCTCAAGCAGGCAGCCTAATAATTGATATTCTACACCATTTAGGAAGAAGATGAAATGCATCTCTGTAATACAACAAATTTGATGAAATTATCATCAAAATTTAAACCTTTTGTCTCTTTAATATGCACACTACAATGATACTTCATATCTCCTCCATCTGGCACTGGAACTCAAATTACCATGGTTACCGGCAATTTTATAACGCTTTTGGAAGGTTATTTTCCTGACAACCAAAATGAGATCTGTAAAACAACACTGCAAATACTTGATTTTCAAATCCATGAACCTCATTTAAATTCATGGGCAAAAGGTATCATTCAATTTCTGGAAAACATAAATCAACGATTGAAGGAAATTATAATCATAAAGTCTGGGTTTAAACGATTCCAATCTCTCCACTATTTATAGACAACATTGGGACTCATTCTCAGAAGGTCAATTTGTCCTAGATATTACTTTTACGACATGAAATGATTAATATGCTTGGAGATGAAAGTGATGGCTGACTTGAAATATGACATTGTATTCATGTCTACATCAAATTAACTGTGAAATTCCTTTCCATTGAATATAGATATGCTGCAAATAGGTTAGGACAAATTCGTTTGAAGGTCGTCTCTGAGCAGCACAGACAGAAAAACAAATACTCTCTTTAGGTAAAGCTACTTCAATGGTGCTTGACTGACTCCTCTCTTTTTCTCAAAACCCAGGTGCACGCAAACTGATTTATTTGTAATGGGGGGTAGGGGTGGGGGGTGGAACCACAACAGTTCAATGGCATATGTATCCTATTCAAGGAACAGGCTCAATCAGGACAATGACTTTAGTGTTCACTACTGCTTTCATCCCTCCTGAGAAGTATGTGAGTCCAACGACATATTTCTAAAACATCAGATTCCACCAAAGGTGAGTGGTGAAGGGGGGTGGGAGGGAGGGGTTGCTAACCCTATTCACCCCTAATTCCATGTAAACAGGTTCACAGTCACCACTGGTTACAATGGGTTTGGGCCAAACCATAGTGGTAGCAGGGATGGTATATCAAACATTCTCAGAGAGGTAAAAAACAAAAACAACAGCTGGATACAACACACACCAAATCAATCTGAAACTAAAATTTTCAAAAGAAACACTTGATCATACTTCTTGTTTAAAACAACTTGCAAAATACAAGTTTCATCTCACAAATTACAAAATTGTGATAAAATCCCTTTATTTTAAATTCAATATTATTAACCCTTTGAGCGCCAAAGTCTATTTTTGTCACCTTTATAAAATATACCACAATCAAATTTTTTCTGATTTTTGCCAAAATTTTGATGAAAAACTGTAGTCGACGAAATGTGATATCCATTTGGTCCAAAATATGAAAAAACTTACAGAAAAGTTCTCAAAAATTGGTAAAATATTGCATTGCAATTTTGGTGGGAAAAATTACAGCAGTCAAAGGGTTAAGTAAGGGCAATATATGCAAGAAAAAAAAGGTCAATGTGACACTTGGCAATTGGAATAAACATATTAGTATTGTTGAATACATGTCTCTACAACAGAAGCAGCAACCAAGCTGTTTTAGAACCACCTATAAACTTTCTACAGTTAACCTATGGCCACAAGCAAGGTACTATATACACCAGCTGTTTCAGGCTTTTCCAGCACTGCGGAAAGCAACTAGTAACAAGTAGGTTTATCCCAAAGCAGCTGTTGTGAACTCTGCTGAAATTTCAAAGTGATTGCTCAGCGTTCATGGCAAGGGTTGCGCCCTCGTTGAAACCTCCTCAAAACAACACCTTATTTTGTCTGTCTCCATCCAGGTTGCACCACACCTGTTCAAGTCTATGGTACATAACAAATAAATTGTTTACTTTTAAGTCACATTATGGTCATCGAACAGCTTCCATATGAATTGGCCACAGCAATTACACATCCCCCTACCATTTCCCTCCTAAACTTTTTAAAACCATGCTTCCCTGCACATAGTCCTGAAACTACTGTAAATTTTGTACGTGAAACCCAAACACAAGGAGACTGGTCAAATCCCATTTCTTTCCAATAGGGGTAGAGGCATGTTACACTGGGACACAGAGGTGAAAAGGTTAAGCCAGTTTAAGAGCTGACCAGATCTCTTACATGAAAATTCAATGTCTCTGTAGTCTAGACATGGCAAAGCAATGCCCGCCATAGTTGCTACAAAAGACATTACGCACTGGACACACTAAAACTTCTAAATTTAACTTTGTACATGATTACCTCTGGTGTATAAATTGGCTGAAAATGTTGTTTGTGGCCATCAGCCTGACCTTGAAGTAAAATTCTCTGAAGATCTAACAATCGAAAAATATATGTTTTTCTTAACTTGACAATTGCGTTTCTCAATATCCAATCAGTAGTTTAATACTATCAATATGACCAACTTTCTCACAAAATTATCAAATCTCAATGCAAGCCTCTACTTTCCTATGAACACTTTCCAAGCAAAACAAGTCTCATTGCCAGAACCCTGCTTAAGCTGTCCCAGACACATCCTAACAACTGTGTTCAAATTCATACCCCTCTATCCACAGTGGTTGTAGCTTCGCTGCGTATCACAGCATGGTGTCATTGGACCCCGCTGACCTCAAGATCAACGCACAAATGAACAACTGAATAAACCAATTCTCAAAGCCTTGATTTGAACTTTTGTAAATAATCACTCTTCAAAAAATCTTTGCTCTGCTGAGCAAGAGTGTGATTTTCAGCATCTTTGTTTGAAATTATACATGCACCTGATGAGCTGCTTCATCACAGAGCAATTACAATTAGGGTTAGGGATTTCAAACCATGCACTGTGCCAATTCAAGCTTCTATCGTATCTTATGATATACAGACAGGAATTATAATGCCATCTGGATGGGAAGCAAAAAAAACACAACAACAAAAATTGTTATGTTGATCACATCGCAGAAACTCTACAAATAGAGCAATGCACATAAGCCTTCAAAGGTATTTTATCAAATTGACTAGGCTAAGCCACACTGACGTCAAGAAATACACTTTGTCAATTAAGTCTTGAAAGATGTGAATTGGAGGTTACACACTGGCAATTGAAGAAACCTTTCAAGATTAACTGTTATTGATCCAAGAGGCTTTCCAGACAGGCTGAGATTGGATTGAGACAGCCACAGACTTCTCCGCATTGCTTTTCAGAATTTCAGCTGGCAAGTTATCTCGTACAATTCATAGCAAAATACAGATAGGACCGAGAGCGACGGAGTATGCATCCACTTCCAGGCTGTATCTTATCTTTCCTCATTTATTTGATCCAAATCTGGACAATTTCCAGATTGCTGAGGACAAACCCTACAACTACTACGTGTAAATAAAAATATTTCTCCCCCACGGGTTTACACTTCACAATTACCAGAATGAAATTGCGTTGACAGTATATTGAATTTTATGATCAACTTGCAAAAAAATATATCCTCCATTCATTTGATTCAATAAGCAACTCAATGCCCATAAATAGTCTGATTTAATGAAGGACATTTCTGAAACGTCAAGATTACATCAATACTGGTGGATGAAATCAAATGTTTCATATTTTTCAGAGATACTCATTTGCACAACAGAGAAGACATTTTAAAAACAGTTCAACTTAGAACACATTCAGACTAAAATTAAAATCACTTTCTCTTTATATTGGAAGAATAGTCACTGGCAATTATTTTGAAGATACATCAGAATTCTACAAATTCAAAAATATTATCAAATGATATAATATCAGTAATTATTGAATAATTTATTCAATGACAGGAACATCAACAATTCTTTGAATTTCCCTCTTTCACTGGTTGAGTTGAAATCTGTACTCAGACATCTTTCAGAGTCAGTGCTGGGGATTGATTACTTGATGGAGAAAGAAAAAGGCTTTCCAAGGAGAAGGAGCAAAGGCCAGCTATTCAAATGTTATCTAACAAAATTTGAGGCAAAAAAAAAACGCTATTAACAATGGATAGAGACGGGAGCCGCAGCCAGAATGACACGTCCACAAAGGGCCTGAAATTTACTGCCCGTGGCATTAACTGAGATTTGTAGACTTTTCTATTTATGCGTCAGATTACATGATGGGAGTTTATTGTTCGGATTAATATGAATCCTGCTTTTTTCGCAGCATTTTTTTTTTTTTGTATTTCTTCTGAACAGGAGTGACGCAGGTTATCAGAGGCTTGATATAAAATGACACAATGACGTGCCCTGCTTGACACGATATCGCAAATCACTGAGAGTGATGAGAGATCTCTCGTCTGATCATATTTGACGAGGGGATGACAATTTGAGGTAGAATGCACCTCGGGGACATATATTTGAGTTCTTAAATTTCTTACAATACTTTTAAGGTCTAACACTCATGAGGGCTCATTTTGAAACTCATGGAGTAAAGTTTTCACAATCTCGTATTTTTTTTATCAAAATTTTTTTTTCCCATAGTGTTAACATAGGGATGGCGGCCATTTTGAATTTCATGTGCACGGGCCATAGATACAGATGTGCATGCACACACGTACATACACACATGAGTAGTCTTGTCAATGAATTATAATGAAAAATTAGTGCCCTCAAGCAGTCTCATTAACAGCAGACATGATAAATAATATGGTGAACAAGAGTAGCGTTGTTTAATGTGGTAATCTTTCAGCCTTATCAGTAATAATTTTTCACGTTTTTTCCCTTTATTTTCATTCTATTTGTAAAACACAATTTCTTGTTCTGCTAAAACCATATAAAATACTTCACATTAAACTACAGTTGTAGTTTGGTAATACCACCTGAGCGTCCTCTGTTATGCTGAATTTATCCCTGCATGAGAATTGATTTACGAACAATACCGTTGTGTATTGTAATATACTGGCAAGTACTTTATTTGCATGAAGGAAAGAAAGAATAAACTGTTTTCTATAACAGAATTCCCCTCAAAAAAGTACACACCATTTGCCCCTCAACACGAAGTTTTAATATTTTGAAACGTTAAGTACCAAATTCTTCTTCTCTTTTTTCAATGTTGTGAGTAACACCGACATTTGGTAATGGTGACAGGTTTTTTATTTTTAACATAGTTGTATGAGCAATGAGGTTTTCAGACACCTTCAGTCCATGAAAATCACTTTCTCACTTGTTCTCCAAAGCTGTTAATTCAAGGATTGGTTGTATATTTTGTTCAACCCTGCCCCTCATAATCAACACAACCACCTCTCTACTCTCTGCCTTTGGTTCAGCCCCCACTGTTTCCTGCAGCAAGGTCTGACCTACACCCAAAAAAATGCTTCAGAGGGGAGGGGGGGGTTGATTGTGACTTAACTGTACATACCCTCCCTCACTTCAATGTTTCTTACAAGGATGGCATGAGTACATAACCAGCATATGTGTACACAGTGCTTTTAATCTTTGCCATTACACATATGTTGATGATTCATACAATGCTAAACAACACCAAGATCAGTGGACATGCTCTACAGTAAGTCATAGCTTGCTAAATTCACTTCTATTGACGAGTTAAACTCAAGACACATAATACACATCATAAAATCCAAACACTTCCAACATTTTAATGAATCACACGTGCGCTATCATAATGACATGAGCCACTATTATCACCTGTTTTCAAATTCTTTTACAGCTGTTTTGTGGAGTTTAACATCACTCGTAAATTTTTACATTCAACACCTGTAAAGCTACAAAAACATACAAGCCCGTGAGAGCAACTACAGATACCTCTCTGTTCAAACAGGGACACTGACAGTATTCTTCTCCAGGAATACAGCATGAACTTTTCAAGTTTTACAGCACAACGTAAAAAAAGTATATTTGCATGGCACTCAACAAAATCATAAAAACACTCTGGAATGATTTGAAGAATCAGTTTAGCTGTCAAGGGGAAGGGAGATCTCGTCAGCTAGACGAAAAAATTAACATACAATTGCTTGAAATTCAACCAAGTTTTAGTAAGTGACTTGCTTGATGTCCACTTCAGGGTGTAAATACCCCTCATTACCTTGATTGTCCTGATGAATGGACTGGTCCAACCCTCTGCCCAGGAGGAAACAATACGGACCGTACCAATGAAAGGCAAACGACAGGGGAGGCAAGGTTACACTTTGAAAACGAGGACTGATTGATGAGGCTGTGAACACCGACCAGGGCCATTTCTAACACTCGGCACCAATCCTGCCCACTGAGATGACTAATACCAGAGAATAATTAATTTGTTCTAACCCTGAACCCTCAGCTTGTTCCGTCTGCCTGTCAACTTCTCACTACAACTCTGCACAGCCTGTAAGTGTATCCCGGCGTGAAAATTGACTGATTTGAATCAATTGCCCAGAGCGTGATATTCAGATGGCTTCATCCATTAGTATGTCACAGAGTTTACTTATGAGGGCAGTCAATGCAATGCTCCACCTATGTCATTAGCCCTTTGTCATCACACAACACTTGATTATAACCCACTGAACAGTATCTCTCTCTCTCATTCTCTCTCTCTCTCTCTCTCTCGCTCGCTCGCTCGCTTTCTCTCTCTCTCTCTCTCTCTCTCTCTCTCTCTCTCTCTCTCTCTCTCTCTCTCTCTCTCTCTCGCTCGCTCGCTCGCTTTCTCTCTCTCTCCACACAATATATGGGTGATAACCCACTGAACAGTGCTCTCTTTCTCACTGTCTGTCCAACTGTCTATCTATCTGTGTGTGTGTGTCTCTCTCTCTCTCTCTCTCTCTCTCTCTCTCTCTCTCTCCACACAATATATGGGTGATAACCCACTGAACAGTGCTCTCTCTTTCTCACTGTCTGTCCAACTGTCTATCTATGTGTGTGTGTGTCTCTCTCTCTCTCTCTCTCTCTCTCTCTCTCTCTCTCTCTCTCTCTCTCCTCTCTCTCCTCTCTCTCTCCTCTCTCTCTCTCTCTCTCTCTCTCTCTCTCTCTCTCTCTCTCTCTCTCTCTCTCCCCACTATCTTCACTAACAGTAGTGTCACTGACATACAATAAATTGTACCTGTACATTCAGCACAAATAAAAGATCACAAATCAACAGATATGTCATTCTATTTGTCTGCCCCCTCTCTCCGAAGTGCTACAGAAATGATGGATTTTAAAAAGCACATTACTTAATTCATCAGAAATAACACCGCACAGCACTTCTATGATGTCATGTGCCCAATATACAGCAATCTAGGAACGTGACGTATGTAGTCATTTTTTGGGAAGAGAAACATCAACAATTATCATGTACATGTAATGATCAACTTTGCAAATTTTCACTTTGATTTGAGTAGGTGGAAGTTTGTATTGAAATCCATGTCACAGACAGGATACATAATTTTTTTCCTCAAAAGGCTAAGTTCAGTGATCAGGAAATGTGTGCCCGCACAGCTAAATTGATGCTGCACTGCCTGAAGTAAGTTCTCTGTTGACACAAGAAAATTCTGTATGCACGGTGCATGGACTTGAAAGAGAAGGGGCTGATGCAACGAAATTTCTGAAAATTTCCAAATTTACTTGCAGCAGTTCATATGTGAGATGGCACACTATCAGGGAAATATTGATGTGTCATCATAAGCTCTGGAAAAATAGCAAAAAATGTCGCTGGTACAAATTTATGCAAAACAGCCACACAGAAAACTGATTTTCCCACGACCAGCTTGTACCTAAATCAAAAGAGGCGATAAACTGTTATTGAAGCTGACAGTAGAAGACAAGGTTTAATCCCTGAACATCTATTGTCCAATATCCTTTTACAAGGCTGCTTGTCCGGTCTAGTCAGACGTTTTCATTGATTTTTCATGTGCATTATCATCAGAAGTCTGCAAGTCAATTTTTTGTGTGCAGGAACAGGAACAAATGAATTGTTCGAGCACGAAACAGAGTATTTTGTCTTGTCACCTCAAATTTTGATGCAACACATTCCATGCTTCATGACACAATCAGCAACGAATGCATGACGATTAAAAAACCTTTTCACACCAACTCCTCTATCCCTTGTACAGTGCTCAGACCTGCCGACAGAAAATAATACGGTTCAACCGACTCACTGTGGCAAAAAGGTTATAAGTTCACAGACACAAACAAATCAACCACTTGCGAAGTGATGCTAAGCAAAAACCAGGGATTTCTTTCATGAAAAGAACAAATCCCCTTTTTCCGCGAGATGATCGACACCTGTCACTCAGTAACGATGATGTATTTCTTTTATATTACATCACATAGTCAACCTGTGCATTGCAGGCTGCATTGCACCGCGCACTACTCAACCTATGAGTAATGTGTACACTCCAGCTGTAAATGGCGCCATTTAGCCGTCGCATTCCAGGCATGTGAGCTGCCGAATGAAATCCACACTGATATTGTTCACCGTGCAGAAAATAATCCCGGACAAAAGCAGAGCTTGTTAAAGCGATTTCAATCAATTCAGAATCTCTCTTCTGTGTGACCTTATCTTCACAAATTGTATCCAGTCTTTTTTGTTCAAAACACTAACATTTTTGGTTGGGGGGACTCAAAAATACTCATTATATAATCTGCTGGTATTCCATTCAGCTCTATCCTTGAAATATTTTTCCCATCAGTAATACTACAAAATAATAAAATCTAATAATGACTAAATCTGCTTGAAAAGAAATAAATGGAAAGTAATGTCCTTGCATATAATCAAATTTAAGTTTTCCTTTCAAAATTCACACAGATGTTTTGCATTTTGGAAAACAGGAGAATTTTGCAAAAAGGTCAAACACTTGATTTTAATTTTGGCTCACAAACCGCAGAAAAAATCATCCAAATCCCCTCACAATTAGTATTCAGGACAAAAGCAAGAAATTCGTTTGTAATTTTTTTCATTTCATAACAAATGTCACTGCAGTTTCTCATCCTCTAAGACACATCCCATTGCTCCTTTTTTTAAAAATAATTGTGTCTTTTGCTGAGATCAATCAATTGATGTCAAAATTTAGGCCATAGTGTGAATATGATTGATGTCATACTGCAATCACTATTAAGTTTGCACAAAATATTCATCTGACACTCTAAATCCCACTTACCCATCTATTCCAACCATTTTAAACATGTCAAAAACATTTGCTAAATTAGAAATACTTGAATGAAATCTTTTGGTGGCAGTCAATAATCCACACTAATATATTTCTTAGATTTTGTTGAATGAAGATAACCTGACCAAAGAGTCTTTCTTCTTCTTCAACACTTGACCAATCATATAAGGGGTTTCTAACAGAATCAAATCTTTTCTTTAGGCTACTGTTAAACTATTCCTTATTGGTCGGGAAAATATACAACATTTTTTCTAAGAACTGCCAACCATGGTGAAGAGCAGCAGAGCTTTCACACAAATAAATAAATTTGAATAAATTTGCATATGTTTATGTTGGCCGACCAATCACAGACTGCAGAACCTGATGCATGATTGACAAGTAGAGCACTCAGGCTAGATTGATTCAATTATGGTCAGTTTCCCTCTTAAAAAATTAACCACTACATCACTTTGAAGTGCTGAACAAACAGTTCGGATTACTGACGTAGGAAACTTCCGATAAATCACTACTTTTATGACAAAATTCCAATTTGCACAAAAAGCGAGAAAACGTTAGTCAGAGTGGATGCAATAATAATCATTATCACATTACAAATCTACGCTGTTGGAAATTAAAGTACAAAGCATTTATCATTTTCAAGATATTTTCCATTTTCATAACCATGTGTAGAATGACTATATAATCAGTAACATTTTATTAAAATGAAATTTCATATTTTTTGACATAAAATCTCTACTGTAATAGAAATCAAGAATTTGCAAAATGGTGTGTCTTAGTGAACACTCTATGCACAGTTCAAACGATAAATTTGTGCTTATTGATACGCATAGATGACACACTCACAGACTCTGAAGCTGAGTGCGTTTCCATGTTGCGCTAAGCATATAAATTAATCTCCATTCTTGCTGAACTACCGGGGCGATCGTTCGTCTTTTCTGACTGAGTCATACTTTCCAATGAAATTCTCAAGATATCTCATTCAATTCAACCATCTCTACGAGCCTTACTCACCTTGCATGACATTTTTTCCAGAGATCTCGTCATGCAAAGATTTGATGTGTCAATCAACATTACACTCACTAATTTTTGCCTCACTGGGGTTTTTCCAGAATTACTACTCAGAGGTAAAATTGCCACAAAGTAGCAAATCAGAAAAATTCCATTGTCTTACCTGCTATATATGTCTTTGTTATCTAATGTCATAAAACTTACATAATTTTGTAGCAATTTTTCATTTTTTTTTGCCTCACTGCACTGGGTTTTTTCCACTGTTACAAGCCCTGTCAAATTGCTACTTAGTGGAAAAATTGCCACAAAGTACAACGTAGCAAATCACTAAAATTCTATTGTCTCACAAGCTATTAGTATCTTTGTTACATTTTTATCTACAATGTTATCACACTTGCATTATTTTGTAGCAATTTTCATTTTTCCATCATCCATATCCTGATACTGTGACTGAGTGAAAGTTACACAAATCAATAATTTGCCTTGTGCAGACTATCAAATATTGGAAACTTTTTCGATATGCAAATGACTCACCTGTTCATCAATATTCATGGTCACCTGATCTTCTTTAACCAATGGTATAAAGATCACTGTCAAGTTAAGCAACCTACTCAATTTTCACTACAAAATGGCTTCCCTTCACAGATAAAGTACTCGACAACCCTGCCGGCAAAATTCTAATTTTTTCACTCATGCCAGCTCGTTCTCATTTCTACGCATGCGGAAACAAAATTTACGACTGGAAAATTATGCAATTCCAGTAAATTTGAAAAAGCCATTAATTTTTTCGCCACAGTACCGCAATAAAAATGCAAGTGCAATTTGTAATGCGAGCGTTACTTAAATATCTCTGAATCAGACAGTGAACTATTAGAGTATGGATCAGACATTGATTTAATGTATACTCTATGTTATGAGATATCCGTTTTACAAGACTGCGTTTCATATGCTGTCAGTATAAATCACAAGAATGAAATTGTAAGACGCCCAAGGGAAAACATCAGCTGCATTCATTTGTCCCTCCTTAAGATTTTACAATGATTCGTGTTGACATGCAACTCTACGAAAAGAGCTCTCTGTTCCTTAGTAAAACTTCTTCCTTTTGTTGTAAGTAGTAATATACCTGATGGTAACGTTCTCAAACAGTCTCCAAAACCAGCGGAAACAGATCAAGATTTACTTTTGTTCGACAAAGATTCAAAATAATTGGGAGGGAAAAAATTCACTCAAGAAATTACCTCAGTCGAACCAAAAATAATTTGTTGGGATTGGATTTATAATTTACCACTTTTCACATTTGCAATTTTCACGAGAAATAAGTAGTCTACTCAAACTGTCTCCAAATCGTCAAATCTTTGAACAAGACCAGTACTCTAGATCCCAATGATAAATACTGGGTTGGCAGAATTACGAATGATAACGTGCATGTTTACGCTAATGCTCTCATATGTACATGTAGGCCCTCAGGCAATGAAAGGCACGGGTGTGTCATTTTTTTTGAAATTTTTCATGGAAATTTGCGATCCAACAGAACGTCGCCACAGAAGCCAAATTCTTTTCTTCCATCAACGATATCACAGCTGGCGAGCAGATATGTGCCGGTTTTTAGAAATGTCGTCACAGCATACGTATTTGAAACGTGTCTGCCAAATTGTCAATGCTCACAACTTGGCATCAACAGCTACAGCGAACACAGTCTACACACAATAACAGTGGTACGTAAACGCCTCCCTGCTGCCAACATAGGCTGACCTGTCACTTCACAGTGTCACAAATCCTTATATAAACCACAGGTACCTGCCCATCAACGCAAAAAACACCACCATACTTTTCCTATTATCAGCATACCGACAATATTTCTGCATTTTTCCCACAAAATGCTGTTTATTTTAGATCTATTACACTTGCTGATACTCAGATGACAGTGGTATTGTAAATAAACAGTACCACCACAGCTTGGATGGTGTGTGGAATTGAAATTCATTTTGCTGACTAAAATGATGAAAAAAAATTCTACAATATAGTACCTTAGCGTCTGTTCATCATTCCAAGTCCTGCTTACTCTTTTCACACTACATGTACAAGAGTGAGCCCTTTATTTGTTTTTCAAAACCCTCAAAAATTGAAAACCCTGACTGACTTCTAGTTGGCCTGCTGTCTGTCAAGATGGCCGCCTCCCGAGGTTTTCCAGCAAATGACCTCTGACCTTTGAGCAATCATGAGTTGACAGACAGGCTGTATCACTCAACTGTTTCACACTCAACCAAATGATACACTCGTTCTGCTGGTGGCATGTTAGTTTACCCAGACACAAAAGAATAACAACCCTTAAATTCCTGTAGGATGCGACAGAAATGATTATTTTCAATGAAACTCATGTAGTTCTCCTGTTTGGCGTACCTTAGTCAAGATGATCCTCACGGAGGTACATGAAAATTATGTGATTTACAAATTTATTTTAGAAAACTCTTTTTAATTATTTTAAGCATTCCTCGTATGATCTGAAAATCAGAAATGCACCGTTACATGGCAAAATAAAACAGTACATAGGTTAAGTTAACGGTGGATAGGTTACGTTCCAAACTTCTGAAATTTGCAAACTATATCTTGAATGACATTTTCACTAAAATTTAACCATCTTTAAGAACTGCATGTTTGCTGTCCTAGCTATCCAGATGGCCTGAGTGTATCCTTGAAACATCAACATTTGCCCAAAAGACATCGACAGACGAGAAGTACCCAGCAAATTTTCACCTATGTGAAGATAGAAGTGGTCAGAAGTGGCTAGTTTTTTCCCAACCAGAGCCAAGAGAAAACTGCTTGTATTCTAGACTGACTGTTGGTCATCGACAGAAGCTGTACGCTTCACCAGGTTGGGAAACATGCCATTGTAACTAAAATTATGATAACAAACATGTTGATACGATGAAAAAAAAAAAAAATAACACGAAAAATGTTATAATGTGAGCTACTTGATACTGTATCCCTTCAGACTGTGTCAAGCAAGGCGTTGCCCTGGCAACCTAACTGAATATCTCCCATCATGTACATAGAGATGAACAGAAGCACTAAAAGAACACCGATGTCTCTGGCTCAATTTAGACCAAAACATCATATATGATCAATGACAGCATGCTTTTGATTTTTTTTCTTTCGGGACAAAAAGTTTGCGTACCATTAAACGTCATCATTTATAGAGTTACCACAATGAGTAGATGAAGCCACCGCATTAACTGTCAATTTGCAACACCTGAACATAATTTTTCAACACAAGTCTGTAATTCTGTCACATTGCAACATCATTCACAACCTGTCAGACAGTCCTACAGGACCACATAACTAGTGATTGAAACTGATTGGCTGCGGGCAGATCACAGCAAAGGCCGAACTGTACGATCTGGGCAGGATCCCTTTCAATGCAGACAAAACATTCACTAGCGCACACCATGATGGGTATTTGGCGATGTCTTGTGCTTATCGGTGATCATACCGACTTGTCCACTTCATCAGTTTCAAACAAAATTTCAAAAGGGGTAATGAATAGGTAATCATCTTGACTGGAAGAACTGTCTCAGCATAGAGGGACGGTCAACCGTCGGCCTGACATCAATATATGCTTCTGAAACCATCCACATTTGGGGAGATATAAACCGCTTTAACCTCCAGTATTTGTTCAGCCAGTGGAAATCTATATGGCTTAACACGTTCGAAAAAATCCTTGGGGCAGTTTTTTCTTACTGGTGCCGAATACATATTCACACACCCCCATTCATTATGGGAGCACAAAACATGAATCCCCTGCTAATGATTTTGGCCCACAGGTTGGTGTCTCAATTGTCGCATTGTTGTAACCGGTGGGGTTTGTCTGCCGAGCATTCATTAGAGAACTCATCAAATGTGAAGTATTGATTTGTTAATTGCTCCCTTGTTGGCTGGTTTCCTGTGCTGCAAATCTGAACACTTCCCAAGGGCTGTGAAACACTTCTCTGTCGCACTACTGTGACATCTGTTCCACACTTCTCTCAAGTGCCTCCATCTACTCTCACTGTGTTGCCATTTTTCCTTCATTATTTTTACCCTCCTGTGTGCTCATCCTCTCAGGAACATTTTCCTAATCGAGTACATTTTTTACATGTAGCATCCACTCTTAACAGTCTGTTCTCTGGTATCATCAAAGATCTAACCATTAGAAACAAAATCCATTTTGATGACGATAATTTTTAAGCTTTCCTGGTTGGTTTGCTTTACAGGACAAAAAACCACCTTCGTTCATGTTCATCCTCAAAATTCAAAATCTTTGACAAGAATATTTGCATAGACTCTAGGGTATTAAAATTTGCATAAGGCATCCTCTCCAAAAATTTCATATATTAACTTGTACTACAGTTATACTTTGTTTGTGCACAAGGAGCATCAGAAATGAAATCAGTGCATGATAAATGATTTGTCTTGCTACAATGTACTTACACTTTCAGGTTGCAACAATTTTATTTTGTTGGGTACAAAACACTGTAGCTATATCTTGCTACAATGTACAAACATCTTGCAGGTTGCAACAATTTTATTTTGTTGGGTACAAAACACTGTAGCTATACCTTGCTACAATGTACACACATCTTGCAGGTTGTAACAATTTTATTTTGTTGGCTATAAAACACTGTAGCAAAAATATGCAAATCTAAAAATGTTCCCCTAAGATGGTGGATATGAATCATTACGTGAGAACATAAGAAGCGCTTTTCATGTATGGTCAGTGCCTTCGGAAGTAGGTGTCGAAATACAACCGATCAAGCCATGGAGTAAAGCCGCATCCTGATGAAATATTAACATTTCCTCAACAATTTCTGATTATTTCCTGGGTAGACTTCCAATCTAGTCAAGCACCATATGGTACCCAATGAAAGGACGAGCATTTTATATCTGTCTGCAACATGAAACAGTTTCTTCTCGCAACCTTTTTTGAAAGATTCATTTCAATGTAAAATACTTTTTCCCATCTGTTCCCGACAAGTAACAAATCTCGGAGCTTAAACAATATTACATATTACTAATCTTTTTTTTGTGACAGAACAGACAACATTACTTGCCCCTGAAATCACAAGATACAATGCCCTCACCATGGAAACAAAATATTATTCAACAAATCCCTTACAATCTCCACGGTTACATTTTCTAACTCATTATCTAACAGGTATATATGCACAACGTCACAAATTGAAGAGCCATAATTTTTTGTAAAATTGTCCAGGGTTCATACACTTCAGTAAATCAAAATTCCAGGACTTTCCAGGAGTTTTTTTGCCATTTTCCAGGAGTATTTGTGGTTGAAAAATGCCATTTTCCAGGAGTGTTTGCACAATAAAGCTTGCAATTTTAATAAGAATCATATACTAATTGTTTCTAATGTTTTCCTTGTCCACAAAACTTCAGCCCATAAGACATCATTTTGCTGACAAATGCAGTCAATGACGAGTTGACAGGTTTGACGGTGATGACATCTTGAATAACATCGCTGACGATTGAGACAGTAAGTGAGGCTACCCACAATTCTCCATGATCTGTACACACGTAGATCACTCACTGAACTGAAGCAAATTTCTTCTGTACACAGAACAATATTTAAAAATTCTGGCAACATAGTTCTGATTATCATAATTTTCTGATTTTTCACTTTGAATAATGAGATGATAAACCCCTTTTCCTCGGAGGAGATAGCAATTTTGTAATTTTGTCGACATAGATTTTTGACAGCCATACACAATATTTTCAAGGAAACAGAGAGAATAAGTTGCATCTGTGTTGGCAAAAGAAAGAGTATTGATTTTTTTAATGTTCGTAACAAAGGAAATTTGCATGTCTGACAGGTGGTATGATGAGACCATCTTAGTTGCTGATAACTTTATCTTGACAAGTGTGCAATTTTTAACACCTCCAAACATCGACTTCTCATTCAATTTACTCTTGAATTTTAAACATAATCAATAATTTAGGAACACAATGTCAACAAATAATCCTGAATTTAAATTGTAAGTAAAAAATTGTTAAGAAAGTGATAAAATTGAAAAAGCCTTGAGTAAAAATGTCTGAGTGAACAAATCAAGGGGAATTGTGGGTAGCCTCACTTACTGTGCAGTTGCGAGTGTGGTGTCAGGAAGATAACTCAGGGAAGGCTTAGAATTAGTCGACGACTTTACATTTGATGAAGATCGGGCAAAGAAATCATTAATTTTTTATTTACTTGCTCCTGTTTTTCTCCTACCAGAGCTCGATGTTTTGCTCCTGTAGCTATAGCATGGCTTTTCATAGCTCCGCGTATGATGCTATGTGTTCCCTGCATTATATTATAAAGCGTCCCACTACAGCCCTGCTGAGGTCCATAGACACCAGTCCCACTTTGGACCGCACACAAAAAACTACTTTTCTAACTACTTTCGGCCGAAATCAACTCGATTCCAATCTATGCTACCCGAATCACTCAACCGCTCACAGACTGCAAAAAAGAACTGTTCGCATGACGTCAAAAACCATAAGTTTGCTGGTAATGCACGGTGAAGGGCACAAAGGCGGCAATATCTCGCATGAATGTGCCGAATGGCAAGCCACGGGAACACGGAGCATCATACGTAGTGCTAGGCTTTCGATACATCGAAAGTCTTTTCACAAAGTTTGCATCTTGCCGCGAATTTATCTTGCGCCCGCTCAAGCCATCCTACGTACTCGGGCTGTTTCAACCAATGATCGCTGAATAAACACTTTGCAGGAGGCATTGCTGTGACTGGTGACCCGAACAAGCTTTAAATTTCAACACGGTCCCTCCACAACCTACTCATGCATACTTCGATGTCACTGTACGTGCGTGCAAAACCCATGGATAATGGAATACACAACATGGTCTCGCCCACGCTAGTACAAGGGTACCCCTTACGACATTTTAAGAAACACCACTACGCTTTCCAAATTTTGTCTCGGGAGGGCTCCCACCTGTCGCAAAACATCTTTTCGCATTTTTGCAATTTTGACATTCGACAATTATACTGTTTGACGTTCGCCCTTACGATCAGGCCGTTCTCGACCGTGTGCGATCGTAACTAGCGATTTTCCAGGAGTTTTCCAGGAGTAAATTTTGATTTTCCAGGAGTTTCCAGGAGTTTCCAGGAGTGGTTTAAATTCCAGGACTTTCCAGGACTTTCCAGGAGCGTACGAACCCTGTTGTCACAGTAACATAAAAAAGGTCAGTATATCAGGAAAATTGCCTCTGAAATTCTATAAATAGATTTTTCTTTTACGGGTCATTAAAATTTACAAAGTAAAACACAAATTGCAGTAATCTGGCCAGTATAACAGTGTTTGTGAAATCTTCTGCTAATTTGAATAATAAAAATTCCAACAAGACATCTTTTCAAATAATTCTAAAATCTAAAATATATCAATCAGTCATAATTTACATGCACATTTTTTTGCTCATCACTATAATGGGGATTGGGTCAAAGGTCATACTGATGACATGTAAATAGCTCTGCTTTGCCATCCTCTCAAACATTTTAACTTGACATGACCAAAAGATTTTTATCTTCTTTTCGTTTTGTAAACCTGTCATTCTACTCACACACGGTTTGAGTGTTCTTTGACATTGCTTTTGAGGTGCACAACTCTACACGACAGCATTGGACTTGATTGAGTTGATTAGAACTGTTCAGCCAGCCAACTTGAGACCTAAGACTTTTTTTTTGCACTACCCTGTTTCTAAGTCTAATAGTGGCAATCTGCAACATGTGGATACCCACTGATTTGTGAACTTCATGGGCTAGCATTGTGGAGCATCCACATTTTCCTATCCTGGGAAGTTTATTTTTATCAGAATGTCACGAGCATCGAATGAGATACAAGTTCAACCGTTATTCTGAACAGACACATAGCATAGCACTTTACTAGACTGGGGACAATCACATTATATAACATATCTTATTTATGAGAAAGGCATTACTTCATTTTTACAGTAGTTTGCTAATTGTCATTGATACATAATTGGTGCAGCAGAAAAACAAAACGTATGCAAATTTACTACACAGGTAATTGCCAGATCTGTTTGGCAACATTCTGCAGACTCTAATTAATTAGCACATAGTTGCTACACAGCCTAACCACTCCCAAACGATTACCAATGCCCTCATAAAAACACAGACTATCACAGGTATGTGATTACTATTGTGAAGAATCTTTCCATTGAATTGTCAAAAGTCTGTACAGAGCTCATCCTCCACTACACATGATTTATGAACTACAACAATGAGTGGAATTTGTGTGGTTTTAACTTCTTAGGGATGTAGAAAATAGCTGGTAGCTGGCAAAATTAACCGGCTGTCAGCTAAAATTTGCCTGCTGTGAAAATTTATGCTTTAGTAACAAATCAGGTCATTTTGTACAGAGTTAATCACCTGCACTTTTATTTTTGCCACCTGTAACCAAAATTTTCTACATCCCTGCTGTTAGGTAGTAAGGGGGAAAATGTTTCCAGTTTCTATTAATTCCATGCATTGACACTTTGTCACAAATTCAACTTCTTGAAGACAGTCATATCCATCAAACTGTGGTGCTGAGACATCAGGTTAAGAAATTGGTATTTCTGAACTTTCTGTTTATGTTAAATTTTCTTTGGCACACAAATCTTAACCCTTAACACTTTCACTGCCATAGTTGTGGATCTGTTCAGAAGGAGTTGGGAAAAACAGGTGAAGATTTGGTACACATTTTTGCTGTTTTTATCTCTACCACAGGGGAGGTGACATCATTCTGGGTGATCAGAATGGACTCTGATTTGCGCATATTCTTCTTAGTTTTGCTAAGTCGACATCAACCTTGTGGACAAATGGGAAAAGTCCAGAATCAAGGAATTGTTCAAAGTGCTGTTCAGGAATCAAAATAGGAATTACAGAAGCAAAAGAATATCTGAGAGAAAAGGAAAGATCGGAAGAGCTGCCACTTAACAAACTGTTCAGGTTTTCTTTATCGTGCAGTCGTCACACTGTTCATGATGACCTCCCTCTCGACCTTGAACCTGCCTACACCTTTTCATGTCAAATCACCAATGAACTAGAAAATTGTCAAACTCGAAAAACAACTTGATCAAAAGAGACTTGTCTTAAAGAAGCGAATCAAACTTCCTTGAGCAGTACCTAGTACCTGTCCTTTACCAAGACCGAAAGATAAGTTCATAAATTCGCAAGATGCACCCTTATTATTGTGTAAAAACCTGACATTTGGAACCTGTGATTTATTTTTCCTTTTTTTTGGATGGGTGTCAACACTTCTTGGCACAGCCACTGCCATTGGTGACTCAGCCCCATCTCATGGAATTGTGTACTGTACACAGCCATTTTGGTTTGGTGCGGGCAAAGACTCAAATGCAACCGAATATAGTACATTCAACTGCTAAACTAAATAAACGACCTAGCGGCCGATATAGCTCCACTGTGTTTATGTAGAGAATAACTATTTTTGACACATGTTGATGAAGAAGGGTGGAAATCTTTGATAGCTCGATGCAGTGGCCAGAAAAAAGTGGCTAAAATAAGCTGCAAAAATACGCAATTGAAGATTTCATCATACTTTGAATGTATCACATAGGATCATCCCTAAGAACATGTCAACCAAAGCTATCTGATGAGTAGTTTTTGAGAATAAATTTTTTGACCAAAAATGGCAACAATTGCCCCAAAATTAAAATTGCAGATTTCATCATAATTTCAAAAGATCAAATTTAGTTCATCTATAGAACCTGTATACCAAATTTCAAAGCTGTTAGACAAGTACTTTTTGAGAAACGCATTTTTTGACCAAAAATAGGAAAATTGCCCAAAAATTCAAAATTGCAGTTTTCATCATATTTCAATAAATATCATTTAGTTCATCTATGGAAACCTGTATACCAAATTTCAAAGCTATCAGATGAGTAGTTTTGATTATACACATTTTTTGACCAAAAATGGCAAAAATTGCCCCAAAAATACAAAATTGCAGATTTCATCAGATATTCAATATATATTACTTAGCTCATCATAAAAACCTGTATACCAAACTTCAAAGCTATCAGACCAGTACTTTTTGAGTTACACATGTTTTTGACCAAAAATGGCAAAAATTGCCCCAAAATTACAAAATTGAAGATTTCATCATAATTTCAATAATTATCATTTAGTTCATCTGTAGGAACCTGTACACCAAATTTCAAAGCTATGGGATGAGTAGTTTTGGAAATACACATTTTTTGACCCAAACTGGTAAAAATTGCCCTAAAATTACAAAATTGTAGATTTCATCATAATTTCAATAACTATCATTTAGTTAATCTGTAGGAACCTGAATACCAAATTTCAAAGCTATCGGATGAGTAGTTTTGGAAATACACATTATCGGATGAGTAGTTTTGGAAATACACATTTTTGACCAAAAATGGCAAAAATTGCCCCAAAAATACAAAATTACAGATTTCATCAGAAATTCAATACATATTACTTAGTTCATCGATAGAAGCTGTATACCAAATTTCAAAACTATCAGACCAGTACTTTTTGAGAAATAAATTTTTTGACCAAAAATGGCAAAAATTACCTTAAAAATGCAAATTTGCATATTTCTGCACAATTTGAACAAATCTGAAATAGATCATCCCTAGGGACCTATGTACCAAATATCAAAGCTATCTGACAGGCAGTTTTGAAGAAGAAGATTTTTAAAGATTTTTTTACCAGAAATGACAAAAATTGCCTTAAAAATACAAATATGCAAATTTTGCCACGATTTGAACAAATCTGACTGAAGTCACCCTAAGCAAACTGCATATCAAATTTCAAAGCAATTGGACAAGCGGTTTCAGAGAAGAAGATTTTTTTACCAAAAACACCAAAAAATGCCCCAAAAATACAAATATGCAAATTTCACCACGATTTGAACAAACTGAAGTGAGGTCACCTTAAGTCAACTGCATATAAAATTTCAAAGCAATTGGACTTGCGGTTTCAGAGGAGAAGGCAATTGTTGACGGACGACGACGGACGACGGACGACGGACGACGACGACGACGGACGACGACGGACGACGACGGAAAATCAACCTATTTGATAAGCTCCGCGTCGCTGACAGCGGAGCTAATAAACTCACACACACAATTATACCCATGTCAGGAGCTGAGAACAGCGTTGACATAGCTGTCACCAGCCGCTTACAATACATTGTCTTGGGAATGAAACTTGAAACTCACACTCCAATAGGCCGGCACTGCCTCAGCATGTCTCTGTGCATGAAAAAATCCAGCTAGGTGAAATTTCAAAATTTTTGACTCTGGAAATTTGCTTTCCATACGGTAATTTCTATACTTTCCCCCCAATAATTAGACACAACTGGTGTGTGTTTTGGTCTCCTGGGCATTTGAATCAATTTTGCTGAGCTTTTTGCTACTCGTTGTTTACATTTTTCAAATAGCTCCAGTTCAAATTCATGCATATGCACGCCACTCGATCTCTTTGTGTTTGTATTGTGACACCACTGTCCCCGGGTGTTTGTCCGTTTGTTGTTGTCCTTCCCTCACGATGGATGGCTGGAGAGTGGCTATGTGCAATGTTTGCCCTTTTCCCCACAGGGTTGAACCTACGCACAATGGGGCAAATGGTCAATAAACTACTCCCCATACCAAATACATTGTTTCTATAGATTTGTTGTTTTCAACAGAATGACCTGTTACACACACACACACACACACAACTCTCCAAAATTACATCATCACCAGAAATCACCCTCCTCATTTTCGCTCATGTTTAGAAAACATCAGGGTGTTCTGCTCATATTCAAAACAAATCTACTTAACCTATATCTTCATACATTTGTTGTTTCATAGCACGGACTACAGGGCAAAGAAACGTAAAAATTTCTGCAGCGAACTGTATAATCACACTTTGCTGAGCAGGCAACTGTTTAACAGGTAAACATTACGGAGGTTAGCAAACCTATGAGCCCTGGCTCCTGAACCAGTAGTCTTGGCAGGTTTTTCCTTCTACCAGCCCAATAAACTGGTGAATTATTTATCTGGTATCTAAATCATCCACTGATGAAACAGGCTGGTATCAAACCCTTTTTTGGCCACAGGCCTATGGGCCAGAGGTTCTGAAAATAATCTGATCAGCCCTGGAATACATATGAGAGCGAGAATCGTTCAAATGGATTCTTATAAATGGCACAGAGGCTTATTAGAAACACATACTATTTGGACTGGGACATCTGTGTGAAATTTGACGAGCTCTACCAGCCTGGTTTATTTGTAAACACACCGATTCAGTGTTGACCCTTGTTGAATCAAGGAGATAAATACTGGGCCTGTATTTTGAAACAATCTAAGCTGAAATTTTAAACAACTTTTGGCTATGGTAGGAATTTTGTTTTAAAAATCAAACTTTATTAAAAAACATATATTTTTAAAATTCATAAAATTATTCTCCAACCCCATAATACACTGTTCTTTTGGAAGAAAATTTTTTTCCCATAAAAAATACAATATGCTGACGTAAAATAAATGGAAGGGCAGATGTGGAACACTATGGAAGTAAGATTTTTGTTCAAAATAAAACAAAAATTGTTATCACTCATTCTGAGAATGTGGCAGATTTTAGGGTTTGCAGAATACAAATTCAAATTGGAAAGTTTTTAGTATCAAATCAAAATAGGGCGAACGCTTCAACAGTTTATAATTTTCTAAGGTTTATCATTTTGATGGAGAGCGAATTCGGAAGTTGACGCACGTTCAAAGGCATTCACGGAAGCAGCATGCCACCCACACTAACACAGAGAGTAGATGTGAATTGGATGGGTGGTCCTGAATATAGACAACGAAGAAAACAACGGCTGAAGCCTATTCAACTGCTTTAGCACGGAATCAGTATTCACAACACATAACCAATGCCGTTGAAATAATGTTGGGTGTAATATGAGAGAGAAACATAAAACACATTTATCACGGTAATTTACAAGTAAGAGGTGAGAACAATGACACAAGGAAAAAACAAACAATTTTATGTCGAACATGCGCTTGTTCAATATCTACGATTTCTCATACAATTTTATTAGCCTTGGATCAAATTATTCCACGTGCTGTCATTTACACTCTGAGCACACACAGACTCTTCTGACATATATAAACGCCGTCGGCAATACAGTAAAAAAAAGTGAAAATGAAAATGCTGCGAAAAAGACCTGAATTGGAGAACGTTGACCTTAAAAAAAGATGGATACAACAAAAGCCAACATCATCGTTCACGCAAATTCACTCAACAGCTTGACAACTTGCCGGGGTCAAAGGTGAACTCTCACTAAACGTAAATTGAATGGCAGTGATGTTTAACCAGCGCAGCTCGCGTACAAAAGAGCCAGGTTTGATTGACAGGTGCCAGATAAACTGCACTTTCTAATCAATAAACCGAGCAATGTTGTGAATACAGATTACGCTGTTCTGCGCTTATAATGACCGAGCACTTTGGGGTCTACGCAGTCGTCTCTCTGTATTTCCAGTGACATTTATGACTTGTATGCTGGGAGATTTACATGATGATGGATGCTCGCCGGTTGCAACCAACCTTACCTGGCCTTTATAGCCCCTCCAGCTACGAGGCAATAAACATGCAGTTATCTGAATGGGGGAAGCACACATTCAAAAACCAACGTAAAATTTACGATTTTGTCAAAACCCTTCACATGACTAGACTGAGTAGGTAACAGATAAGGCAATGACCTCGTGTGACTTATTTTATGTATTCCAGTACTTCACTGTTCACAGCACGCAGCGCTGCCCATAACCTGAGCAACCAATCCAACAGCAATGCATACATGTAGCACTACTACCGCTGACTTACTAGCAATGAGAGCAAGCTAAAAATTACCATGTTTTCAAAGCTTTCCACATCTTTCTGCCTCCCTGACAGCCAGCCTACAACAGAGCTGTAAATATGGCAGCAATAATTTTCATATGGAGATTGTTGACTTTCACAATGGAGCCAAATGATTAGAATCATAGAAAATAAAATATCACAATTATTTTCACGTAATTTCTCAGAAAACAAGCAACCTAATTTTTTTGTTTAAAATATTTATCAAATATTACATTATTAAGTTTTATACCCAGTCAAAAGAAACAAACACTCTTTTCCATAAAACGAATGCATTTTATTTGGTTTTTATGGTGAACATAACAACCACATACATTTTTTTCACCTGCTTGTTAACTTCTGTACTTTGTTTGGAGAATGTGTAAAAGGTTGACAAATTAGGGTTAGGGGTTATCAGAAGTATCCTAGCAAGTAAAGAGTGCCACACTGTTGAGATGACAGACACGTCCGATAAACACAGTCTTTTTTTTGCAGCCTGCTGCCAGAGCACTCGGGATTTCCATATGTACATTTGAGGTCATCTGTCTCCCTGCCAAGACTGAATCACCGGACGTGAGGATGAGTCAAAACACAACAACAGAGCTACCAGTCAAGATAAAGTTCCGACAATCAAGGTTACCCATGAGAACTTTGCAAACAGAGTAAAAATACCCAACCTTGAGATTGGCCTTCAGCTCATCTAATAAACAAAGCAGAAATAGGAAGAACTTGCCCAACTGTGTTTATTTTATTGAGATCATTGCGTGCATGAAATTATTTTTATATGAAATGTGCCGAATATAGCTCTGGAGAAAAAAATGGTGTCAGTTCACGATGGATTATGACGGCGTTTGAAACCGATACTGCAGTATTTGTTTACATTAATAGTTTGGGAATCAGAAAAGCTCTATGATGTCAATTGTGTTGAGCCAGACTCAGCCACATACAAAGAATTCCTCGCGTCATTCGATCTCTACGACAGGGCACTGACTCCAGGGGTGAAAGTAAGAAACTCTGGCCTGGTAGGTACTCTCACTTCACTGAAGCAGAGGTGGGGGACAGGCCTCCTGTTTACGGAACGAATCGGGCAAAATGAAAGTCAACTAATCATTGTTTATGACGGTGTTCAGTTACCACAATGATAAATCCGCTAAAACACGGCTACTGTTCTTTGGTAGACGATATGGGTCGCATTACTCTTGTTATCTATACCAATTGTCATATGCCCACAGGCACTGAAAACTTTCTTATACTACGTTCTCATTAGGCGAGTCTCATTTTTGGTAAAGCCATGTACATCACATCTGCCTCTGTCAGAAACCAATGCAGCCCTGTTTCTCTGAGTGAATCCTTCAGTTTATCTCAAAGGTTGTCACTTTTCTGAAACAATAATTACCGGCAATATGGACAGTAAACAGCACAGAGAAATACTGGACCATATACGTGTCAGTGTGTATGGTCATTTCCCACCTTTTTCTCATCATAGCTTCTGTGCAAACAATAGGGTCGTACCATTTTGAGACAAAGACAGGTATCAAATACAAATCCTGTGTGCTAATGGCCCTGTCCATCTACACCCCTGTGGCAAACTGTCAATGACACACACAAATGCACTCTCTCACTCGCTCCGTGAGTCTCTCGTAATTGATGTCTAAAACTTCAATTCAACCCACAGTGACTCATCCAAGTGTCCTTGTCGATGCTGTGTCAAGTCTCAGAAACGGGCGACGACACTAACGAATCTTAACGACACCCCTTCATTGTCTATCACAGTCAGGATGTCCATTGTGGAAGGCAGGCAGTCGTCTGCAGCACAGAATGTCAAGCCTTGAATTGGCCTACCACTGCTTCAGCCTACACACACACAGTTAGTGGTAACAGTGCTGCCATCCAATATCCCGTACCTGATTTACTTATATCCAGCGCCTAATACACAGTCCATTTCTTTGTTTGACGTCTCACGTTCATTTGCATTGACAAGCACGACTCCTTCTATTCTGTGAGATCTGTATCACACCGTACACTAATGACTAATTGAGGCGAACATTACAATTTTGTATTACACACTGTTGAGTGTACAGTTAAGGACTTACAACACATCCAATGATGAACAACAAAATTAAAAGGAAAATTTATCAACTGCAGGGAATAAGAACAGCATACAAATACAAGAAGTAATTTCACAGAAGTTAATCTTGGAAGCTTACACAGAAGACCTGTAAAATGAAATGACCTTTTCAAAGTAAGAATATTGGATTTTTACACATCTCTGAAGCTGACATTTTCACTATCATCTAAAGGAACAAATAAATCCCTGGCAACAACTTCTTAGGTAAAATGCAATAATCTTTAAAAACTCTACAAAAATTTCAACATTACGACATTTGGATTAAAACATATTGATCAGTTATTAACATATTAGTTTGAGCAATTACCCGTTGACAACATTTCACACATCATTTGCCAAACAATGTTTTTCTCAGGTCACATTAACCTCCAAGGATTCATAATTTTATCAATTTAACCTTTTTCTTCTGGTTAAGATAGTATATACATTTTGCACGTAAATAAATTTTGACTGTTTGCAAAGCTGGACCAAAAATACCACAATTATTTCAACACACCAACAGAATTTCATCGATCGATCTTCACAAATAATCATAGCATAAAGTCAACATTCTGAAAATCAATAAAAACTTAGAAGTAAATGATTGGATTATCCTGGGCATTTGCTCAACATGCACAGGCTTACAAGTCAAAACTGTGTCCTCTCAACTTTAACCTCCATGTCAACCTCCATGTCAACCATTTTGTCAAGATACCGAAACAGCAAATACTCAACATTTAAGAATTGCCAAACAGCACCTTCACATAAAAGCAATGAGTCAGTCTCTCTCTCTCTCTCTCTCTCTCTCTCTCTCTCTCTCTGAGTCAGTCTGTCTGTCTCTGTCTCTCTCTCTCTCTCTAATGAGTCAGTCAGTCAGTCAGTCAGTCAGTCTCTCTCTCTCTCTCTCTCTCTCTCTCTCTCTCTCTCTCTCTCTCTCTCTCTCTCTCCATCTAAACAAAACTATCCATCGTCGTTTAATAGGAAGTATGAAAGAAGATGGAAGTATGGGCCATCATGTAAAAATTTACCCATTGTTGCCTGTGAGCTGTTTTGAGAACTTTGCAACATTACATTTTCACCAATGCACATGTACAAGCTTGTCACAATGTGTTAGCACCACACGTGTACTGCTAACCAGGGTAGCAGACGACCATGCCTGCATTACAACAGATCACATGTGACACGAACACATGTGCAGAAATCACTGTCACATACTTTCAAAATAAAGAAAACCATCAAATTGAAAACACGGCGGCCTGAGCCCTTTCATGACTAGGTTTACATTCCTCTTAATCCTAAATGGATTGCTTTCATAAAATTCAATCATTTCAAGATTACTGCCATAGCAGGGCAGAGGATCAAACTCTCTCTTCTCATGTTGTGTCAGCTGTTACAGTCACTTCTGGTGATATCATCACTTTGTGTTTATGTTGTTCAGCCACTTTTGATGATATCATCACTCTGTGTTGTTCACACTGTCACCAGGCCAAGTGATTATGTAGACAACACCCACCTACTATCAGCTACTTGTTAATTTTTCGCACCCGGTTGTCATCAGGCCAAGTGACCTACTTCAAAAGGCATTTCTTGCGCCACCTCTAAAATCTGGACAAGTCACCAGTAGCTAACAGACATAGGGTCGTAAAAACCCAACTTGGGGTCACATTCCACTGCCCATAAAGGTCATGTTGACAAAACACCTGAACTGGGCCGCTACATGGCACATATCCTGTTTAACACAGATATGCGCAATAAAGGAAACAATGGGTTCATTTTTCAAAGGATCATTAAAGTAATATATCATTGAAAAATAAAATTACCCCACATTAATAAGACCAAATATTTCTTCCAAAAGCGAGTAGTTCACAACATGTAACTCGGTATGAAATTCTTTACATTGATCTTAACATTATAACGAAATTGTCTGCCATAAAATTCTTAACATTGCTTCCAACAATGTACCCTATAAAAAAAATGTTTATTTTATTTACAGTCCTGCCTCAAGCAAAATTGCTGTAAATTAATTGCACGCAATAGATACATATTGTAACATCACTCCTGGCAACAGTTTTTCCTGATTGATGGTCAGTGGTGGGAGCTATTTGAACAATGCAAAATTAATTGTGTAAGACTGCATTGCAGATGTGTTTAGGATAGATTAGTTGAGAGTGGTACAGATGTAACGTGTACGGTGAATGTATAACACTTTAACAGATGACACAAGTGACAAACAGCAAACCAGAATGTACTCAGGGGGATGTGGAACAACTACTCCGGTGCAAACTGCATGGTAGATAGACAACAGACTGACCAGATCACCAGGTACTATGTGTGTGCAGGCGGGCAGGAATCAGCACGGTAAATGTTCAGCAGAATGCAGAGCAGAAGTCAAGCACGTTGCTCAGAAAAACTCTGCAGCAAACACGCTCAGTGCAGTGCATGTTACTTGTGGACATAAACAACGTAGCAAAATGCACTGCAAAGTGTACAGCATTATAAAGTAGCAATTTGCAAACTAATTGGTCCACTGCTCAGTACATGTCGACGGGAAACCAGAACAGCAGACATCACACCAGAATGCGAAGCATATTTGCATACACAATCAATATGCAAGCTGCAAAATGAGCTGCGCCGTGCATTGCACATCACAGCCGAATGCACTGATACAGTACTGAAAATTCTGCTCTGAACATTAGTAACGAATTTCAGGAATGAAATCAAAATGTGCAATTTGCGCTCGTATTGGACAAAAACTGAGAAGCTTGCTCTGGCAAAACAAAACAAACTTGAAACTCGACCGTTGCCTGCCTGACCCAGCATCTATCTTACACCAAGATGCATCTACATCCATGGGGAATGGACATCTTCAAAGCACCTTTGAACTTCATACTTCACACAGACACCTGAAGCGTGCGATAACATTCCCAAGGATAGTTAACTACGGCTTCTTGGCCATGTAAAATTCCTAACTAATTAGGCACCATCCACAAAGACATATGTGACCTCTTCTGGAAACTATTCAAACCATTCAATCCTGCCGTGTTCCTTTCTATAAATCAATTATGCCAAACGCCAAAAAGTAGCAAAAACCAAGAAAATCAACTGTTTGTGTTGACTTAACAAAAAACATATGTTGCGTACCTGGATTAATTCATATTATTTCCTACTTGGTGCATGAAGTTTGGAGTATAAGTTCTCTCACTAATCAGACAACTAATCAAAAACAGATCATGCGATTCAGATATCTGAATTCCTGACCTAGGGCATCTTTCATAATCACACCAACTAAACCTGTTTTCTGCGAAATGCCATAGATAACGCTAATTTCTATCTGGGTCAGTTGGAAAGCACACAAATCACAGGTACTGCAGGTAGGACACCTTGGATTATTCCCTTCCACCCCTACTCAGTAGTATACAAGTCCACCTCTACTGACGTAGACAATGGGCCAGTACCACTCTATAGAGTCAGCAGGGGTGTTAACATGAGTCTAATAAAATATTCGATCACACGGAGGTCATGCACAATATTTTTTCTCTGTCCCAGTCCCCCTCTTGCCAGACCACTGTTATTTTAGCAAGTGATGCATACAAAGCCTCCTTTTCATCTCCAAATCAAATTCTTTTTCCAGGGTTTGTTTACATGTAAACTATGGGATCTGCCCTTTGCTTTGGAATATGTGCTCAGGTGTCACCCCGACAATTAACCAAACTCGATGAAGTAGGTGTCGCTGATAAACTGTACTACAAAAAAAATTCTGTACGACGGGCCGTGTCTGAAATAAAAGGGAACACTGTGGACAGTTGTCTGCGATACTTCCAACTACAACTTTGCTCACAGAATACACATAGAAGGGATATGTGTTGAAGAAGTATACAAATAAACTTCTTTTTGTAAATAAAGAGAGGACTTTACTTCTGTGTAGTTACCAACAGAACACCTATCTTTTGCAAAAAATTTATTTAGCTTTCCAAACCAAATATTTTTGCCACAAAATCAAAATGGTGAATTTCATATGTGTGTGCTTTGACAAGGAGAGGGGAGGCGGGGTTGGTGAACTACAATCGGAAGTGAGCTACCGCCACAGATTGACTGATGTTGACGTTTTAATTACTTGACATTACAATTTTCGACAGGAAGTGGTCTAAAATTGTTCAACGAACAAACCTATTTTGCTACCACTCAGTGGCCTGTGCAAACTACCTACCTGAGTGCAGAGGTTATGTTCATGTTGCAGCTACTCAAATTTGTTTTCCTGTGTGACAGTGACTGATATTGGCAGTCAGGTGTTGTGTTTGAATGGACATTGAATGGATGTGCAGTTTGTGATTTGATCTGATTTGATTTGATTTGATTTCTGATCAACCAAAAGGAATCAACAAATCGTTCTACTCTCTTCCTCAAATGACAAAATAATTGCGAAAACAGAAGCAGCCGATTGACAAATTCAGTATTTTGTTCACGGGTCAGCCACACCGACACACACTTTCTGCTGTACATTCCAACCAACATGAAATTTAAACTTATGAATAAGAGACTTCTGGTCACTAAAGCCTGCATAAACAGCGTATCAGTGACAATGATTGTCGTTGGATTTGCTGAAATTTTGCCAAATGGCAGGACTTTCCTTATAATTTTACCTGTGCACCCCTGAATTCATAGTGAACAGATCCATGCTCATCATTGATAACGACAGGTTTGGGCCAAACCATGGTGATAGAAGGGGTAAGACAAACTGCACATAAACTACAATCTGAACAACCAATACATGAACTAAAATGAAACTTTAACAATTTTTCAGATTTTCAGGACACAATTTGTCCAACAACTTGTTGCTAACAAGTTTAATTAAACACTAAATCCATGTGTGTGTACGTAATCAACAGGATGCCAAATAACCAGATAATCCCATGTGATTATCTTGATGAAAAAATTAAACTGATACAACAGAGCAACTTTCTGTAATTAGGATTCATCAAATGAAGACACAAAGTAATTCGTCATGAGCGTAATCTACAACAGTAATTACATGTCACCATTTTCAAAATACAGGCAGACATTCTCAACGCAATCAATGTTATCTAATTGCTGTGGGAATACACACACAGATGCTCGTTTGCATCGCAGAATGCAGTATGTCAAACGAAAAATTAAAAATCCATCTCAAAAGGCAGCACGGATCACCTTTGTTTTCGGTCAAAAGCTTCATTTTCAAATTAATGTTTCATTCCCAAATCTAAATAAATGAGCAATGCATTTTACATTGACTGGAACTATACCATTTTGTTTTAAAAATTAACATGTGAAAATGTTTATATGACCAATTTACTGATGATAATTATCACTACTGTCCCGTGTTCCCACAGTTGTTTTGTTGTATACTTCATGACAGGAAATTATGTGCAATTTTACAGATATAAAAGTTTTGAAGAAAATGTCACCTTCTAAATGTTCATTGATACAGATTGGTGATAAACGGACATATTATGTATTATGTCCCTTGTACTGAGTAGAAATGCGTAAAACTTTTCATTGACTGTGCAGTCCATTTACAGAAATCGGATTAAATCTTACAACGGTTATCTCACAAAAAAGGGGGAGACAGCGACATGGAGGCAGAAAATTGTTTCACTTTTCTTTCCTTTTCCATGAATATCATAAATATGTCATTCTATTGGTTCGTACTGCAGTACCTCGTATGAGCAGTTCTGTGGATTTTATTGTCAGGAATAATGTACAAACAAGAATGTAATTTCATCTGTTAGTTTTCTGGTTTTCATATCTCAAGCCAAGAAGTGCCCTAATTATCTCCATGATTGACAACTGTGATGATGGACATGACACAGTTTGTGTGCCCGCAAAATTGTCCAAATACAGAAATATTTGATAAGGGTGTGATAACAGATAACAGGCACATCATGATACCTGTAAAATTGCACTATTTACTCAATTTCAGCCAGCATACAGGATATTATTTTGAAGGAAAAATACCAGAAACTCAGAATGTGTGGAATCACGGTAGGTACAGAGGACCACAACGATTTCATGGCAGAGACTTCAACAGTTACAATAAACCACTTCCTTACCAATTAAGATGAACACCTGCAGTTTTCTCATACCTAGCTAGACCTTGCAACAGATGTGCCCGAGGACACTTATGGCAGAAAGGAACTTTAGAATAAAGTTGAGTCGGAATGAGTGAAATTGAACGTTTTCTGCAAAACAAGGGCAATCTTGGCTCCTCTGGATGGTGTTTACATTTGACACTGTTTACCTGTAATAATGAGGTTGGCTGAGCCGGTTGGTACACAAGGCAGTATATCTAGATTATTTTCTCCTATAGATGTCACTGGGGTATCAGAAATCTGATCAAATGTCAAAATCAGCACAAGTGGGCCTTGATTGGCCAATTGCCATGGTTACCGCGGCTGTCGAAGGAGGGTGCAGTTTTGTTTACACGTCGGGGTCAGCCTTTTCTATAGAGAAGTGCATGCAAACTATGCATTTACATGGTGAACCAAACACGCTATTGAAATGAGTCAAGTGCTGGAATCCAGAGCGTATTTCTGTAAATTGTATATTATTTTGGAAGAGACGACCTTCTAATTTCTTTCACTTCACACGAAAAACAAACAAGCAAACAAAAGGTCAGGACCAATCAGTTCATTCGGTGTTCCGATGAGTCAGATGTACAATACACAGAAGTGAGCTCAGTAAACTGAAAACGCCAGAGCCGTTTTAATTCGGTCGGTGCTGGGCATCTAATTTACACAGAACGTGAAGATACAAAACTAGCTTAGACACCGACACACAAAAAAAACCACCCTAGGCTGATTCTAATCAGCTACGAAATGCAAGAAACATGAGCAATACAATTGGGGGGTACAGTTGCGAGTAAGGAACTGATTTCTTTTTCATTCTCGCTCTTGCCTTCTTCGGGACCCTACACAGCGTAGGTGATTATTGGGCTAGATTTGGCTTATTATGGCTCATAGCTGCCAGGTAGGTTTTCCGAAAAGACGACAACACACACCGACTAACTCACAGTGAATTCCAAAACTACAATGACTCAAGGCTAGAAACTGAATACAACTCACAATTTCAATAAAACACCGCTACAATAGACAAGGTGCACTTTCCAGATTTTTTTTTTTTTGAACTCTCTCTTTTTTGATGCCACCCAACCTTGTGAAGTGTTTGTCCTCTGCGCAATGCCTGACTCGCACACGTTTCTTTCTCTCGCATTGAACGGACCCAAAACAAAATAAATGGAAATTATCGCTCAGTTTATGCTGCTATAAAAACTAAAATGGCAAGAACCCAAACACAGTCCAGTTACTTGAAGATATTACACATAAAACAGCTCATAAATAGCTACTAGGATGCAACCATTCATCAGAGGGATGATGGATGGTTCAAGGAAGGGGCGGTCATTCATTGCCATCGGCCAGGTTGCACCTTCTCGCAATAGTCATTAACACTGACATCGCCAACAAGACTGACCCTTAGTATCCTGACGGCTACTATTGTACAACGTATACATGCCTAATCTCAGGGGAGTTTAAAAATTTCAAACTGGCCGGCACTGTATCAATACAACCAAGGTCACAGCTTCCCATATTTGAATTCTAATGCTTTTATTCACAATAGATCTCTTCAAGCTGAGTTTGACATTATGTTTTTTTTTCACAACATTTCAATGAAGATGACAGGTGACCTAATTTGCATGAGTAAGCCCTCATCAGCATAAACGTGTTAACTGCGGCTTATAACTGGCACACAATACACTTGACAGTCGTACATTGTACCACACAGTCTATGCTCATATCATTTTGGAATTAGCAATACAATATCGGACAAAGCATCACGGCTGAAAAACCGTTTCGTCTTTTTTTTTAATTATGTAATCACAAAACTTTTCCAACATAATGTGCGATAGTGACAGCCATCTGGTTGCGACAAACGCGTCATTTTTTTTCCTTTTCACACAACCAAACAAAGAGAGCTCATAAATCTGTTGCTTTCTCTTCATTTCCTCCCCTCCAACATTTTTTTCCACCCCTGACTAATTCATAGGTCAGATTTTTTTCTCTCTTTTTATTGTTGAGACATCCTGTCTCAGCGGTGGAGACCTTTTACGAAATCAAACAATCTAGCCATGAGTTCAACTGGGTCAATCACTTCACTCAACAATGACACGACAAACTCATTTTGCGAAAAACTCTCCACTTATATGTAAGTACTACACTAAGACTGGCTCATCCTGACACATTTTTACATGCCATTCTTGATACATGTATGATCCCGGGGCAAATGATCAGGGACATCAAATATTTGTTTCCTTAATTCCAAAATTTTCTTAATTTAGTATCTATCTTCAGACAGTATGATACAAATTACTGTTTTATGTAAATTATTGACACTATGTGTTACAAAATTATGTAGTGCACAATCAAGGTACATATGTATTGATTCTCCATCACTGGATATGCATAACAAAAGAATACTCATTACTAAAATTTGCATAAATGAATACTAATGTGCTGCACTTCAAATACTACTGCAGTCATACAAAATGGCGACGAGACAAATCTTTACCTTAAGATGCTCTCTCATTGTCATTTTGCCATCTAAAATGGATCCTTTTTTGGTAATCACTTTGTGTCGCGGAAATCCAAAGAGAAAAGATGAAATTCAGAGCGAGATACCTGTACTACTATTACAGGGGTGAACAAATCAAGGTGCTCAATGATTTCCTCAGCAATTCTGGTTCTATCCAACCTGAAGTTTAAAGTTATAAAGTTGTAGGCATGTCAGAAAACAAATGGACGTAATGGTGATGTCCACGGAGCTTTGAGGAACACATTTCAGCAGAACTACATCTGAAGTTCTGAAGTTATCACAAGTCTGAGACCTGTTCTGATAACACACAAACTCAAGTAAAGGTCACCCCCTTATTTAATACACACACATACAGACACACACACAGAGGGTGATAGCCTCCATTGCACTGAGCCAAATTCCGATGAGTTTCCCCATGTGCAGAGCAGCATGACTGGCATTTTTGTCCAGACTAATTATTATATATTGCGTTGGAACTTCGCACAGACTGGCTAGGGTGCCATAAACAAGAATGGACGCAGCGGGGACATGGAGATCAACTTGATCACTTCAAAATGGCTCTCTTGATTAGGGGTAAATGGATGACACTGAGTGTGGTAGATGACAGCACTGGCAATGATGATGATGGAAGATGTTTCAAGTAATGTGCTATCATTGTAACTATCCATCTATGTTGCTGTCAATGTCATCTATTAGATGTCCCGAGAACATTTGTCTTTTTTTCACATTGACACATACACCCGAAAGTTGATGGTGTGTGGAAAGCCTACTGACATATGTACCTGAACATAAATCTGACAATAACTGGGATGTCGTTAACTTTTGAAATAGAGATTGATTGATACAACAATGTCAATAACATTGCATTAACTTTTATGTTGATGGCTTTGTAATTGTGTCCTTGAGAATCACAACGTTCGTTCGTCTGCTGCTCTCTCTCTCTCTCTCTCTCTCTCTCTCTCTCTCTCTCTCTCTCTCTCTCTCTCTCTCTCTCTCCCCTTTTTTCATGGTCCACCTTTATGTAATTTTTTGATGTTCTCCAGATATTATTCAATCAATATGTTTCTGCTTTTCTGACAAAGAACATTCCAAAACTAGTAATTCATTTAACTACGGCAGCTGATGTCATCAGAGACTAAACCTTCCAAAGACAAAATGAAAGCTATGTAAATAATGAGATTTCAACAAAATATACCATTCAAAAACAACACCTGGGCCACCACTTTTCAAATTTTGAAGCCTGTTCGGTCTGACATCAGCAGTAAACTGTCGATACAAAGAGTGAATTTGCTTAATAACCATGGATTACAGTTGCGGTTTGAGCCGGGGATTACAATGCAGTCAAAAAATCCTCATTGAAGTTGCCAGGCTGGAATTCAAACATTTCTCTGGGCCGACTCTGCAGGCAAGGAGCTTCATTATTTTGTCCTTTAAGTGGATTCTTTTCACTCTGGGCAGCACTGCGATTGTCTGACAGCCTCTCCGTGTGAAAGCCACTGTTCTATACATAGGCACAACTGATTAACACATGCGACTGTCAAGAATTAATGAGTCTGACAGTTAATTTGAATTTTAGTCAACAGGCCGAATGACATAATTTGATGACACTGTGCAAAGACTAATGCACTTGGTTTCAAAGACTAAACTAACAAGAACACCAACTGACTGTTGTGCTTTCAGTAGAGATGGTATTTCAAAACAGATAGAATATCTGTAATTTTTGATAAAAACACCATTATTTTTGTTCTACGATACAAGCATGTTTGCATTCTATTAAATCACAACATTTGCATATAGTCTGCAATGTTTTTTGTTGACAAATGAGTTCTAGTCTTTACTAAAATTTCATTGTCGGCAAAAACATTGGAAGCTACCTGCCATACAGACAGTGTCGAGAAGTGGAATACAACACATTTTGACATGATTTGGGGAGCAAGAAACTCTATGTTACTGATGGAACAGAAACACTCAAAAATACATCAAAAGTTACGGTTAACAGATCTTCGAGTTGAAACGAAAACTATGATGTCACACTGGAAGTGGGCAAATGTGTGATGCACAGTGAACAGACAGTAAATACACACGACAAAGACCATTTTGACAGAAATGGGAGAAATTTCCATTTTCTGAATGAGGTGACACATACTCGCAAAATTCTGCGCGAAAGTGTTTAAAGCTGCCTGTTCAATGCCGGCAGACTGCTGTCATTGCATGTTTACGACAAAGGGTTTTTCCTAAAATAGAGGGTTATTTAGTCTGAGAACCAAAAATGTGAAAAGGACACGTTTCAAATGTTGTAAACTTCACAGCTAGCTGTGCTCGAAGAACACGTTCCATGCACATAGAGAAATAAAATCACACCCTAGATCTAACAACTCTCACTCAACGAACCAAAATTCAAAAACATTTCCGATCTGACTTGCACGTTCTGCGGAGCAAATTTTCATCCAATTGTGGTTGGAGGATGCTGGTGGTGCAGTGAATGGACCTAATTTGACAGGTCAAAGAATAGGCTTTTGAAAACCAAGGTCACATCATAGTCAAAGAATGGGTAGAGACAGACAGGAACAACACAAGAATTTTCTAGCCGGCAATCACATTCACTTTGACCGAGCAGAATGCAAAATTTAGTCTTTCAACACTGAAACACAAAGATGAAAGGATACAAAACACTGTCAAACCTATCCTTATCATACATGCACCGGCGACCTTTGAAATCACTCAAATATAAATCCAGTTAAACACTACAGGTTTTGATTTTTATTCAGGAAAATTAATACTTTTAGAATTTGAGAAATAAAACCTACTGATGTCAGAATGACTGGTTTCTACATCACACAATGAACTGTGTCACAGATTTTAAAAACTGTCAAGTGATGACAAACAACGATAATATAAGAGCAACTATATAATAATCAAAACATGTACCTGTGTTTTGGTACACACATGGAGCCAGGTACTAGGCTCTCTACAAAGGAATTCACACAGGAAAGCCATCCTAAGAGCTATGTCTGGTGGTAATCTATTCTTTTGAGAGTAGATTTGTGAGAGAACGGAATATGCAAATTAAGTACTATTTTCCTAATTAGCCATCATTCCAGAGTTTGAACTTTGACCCAAGGTCTGCTGTGGATATAACCCAGATATGCCTTAACTAAAGTGAAAGATGTACATCTGGATTTAAAATACAAAATTTTACCATTGAATATCACATTTATCTTTAAATTTATGCCTCTACACATTTGGCACTCTTTTCGATAATGTTGAGGAAGTCACCAACATTAATCAGAACAGAAGGGATTCCACTTGTTTTATTACAAAGAAACACAGAATGGATGCATCAGAAAGTTGGATTTGTGTCTGCAGGAAAAAAAGATCGGTAACCGAACATCAATGGCATAAGCCATCCATTGATGAAAGAAGTTAAGACCATATTTTTTGCCAAAAGATTATCAGATAAGACCCTGTGTTCAAAGAGGCTTCCCTGATATAGTATTGTACAAAAGCAGGAGAAGAAAGAATCAACTTCCAAATTTTGATCTCAAGTTCGACTTCAAAGTTCTGTAAATTTACAAACCCTTTTTTCTACCATATGTTGGTGCGACCCCAGTGGTTTCCCACAGGAAGATCGACTAAAACACGTATAAACAGGGGTGGCACAAGATAGACTAGACCTTTATTTCACACATATTCTACTGCCCTATACCATAGCAAAGAGTCTGATTTTGTACAGACCTTCCTGTTCAGACAAGACTGATTGACAGCAATCACATACGTATTATTTTTTACATGATGGCACAAAAAGAAGCACTATTTGTCATACAAACAATATCTGTATTCCAGCATGCCACTGAAATATTGAGGTTGTGAAAGGTACTAGCGATCACCATTTCACATTGATAATTTAAAATAACACATACACACACACTTTCAGTACAAGGACCCAAGGATGTTATGAAAATGTTGTACACATTTAGAAGGAGGCATGAACTGTTGACTTGAAGCCACTGACTGACTCAATGTCTTGTAAACATATCGCAATGTGTGATAAATATTGACAGTGTAAGTGCAACAAATAGAAAAGATGAGGACTATTTGACCCTTCCACCCCCATATCCCTGTACATAGGTCCACCAACCCTATTAGAAAGCAACCGGGATGAACCAAAGTGTGGAGGGAAAAGGGTTAACCCTTTGACCTGCATGCTTTAGCTCAACCAAAGTACATTGTACTCAAAAGCGGTATGGTCAAACTGTGAGAGCCTCATGATAATGTGCTGGTGAAAAGGCTGGAACTTTGACAGAGCAGGGGTGTTGGAACTCACAGACAGCACAGTATAGAAATCTAGGGAGGTGATTCTGAAATACAGTAGGTCTTAGCTTCTGTGTAGCCGCTATGTGCCCTCCTTGGGTGCCTTTCATATTTATTATATTAAAACACGTATACCCCAAGGATGAAGTTGGATCTTAACCCTTTGACTGCTAAATTTTTCCCACCAAAATTTAGTGAAACATTTTACTAATTTTGATGTAATTTTCTGTAGATTTTTTAATAATTTTTGACTAAATGGACATCTTTTTTCATTGGCTACAGTTTTTGATCAAAATTTTTGAAAAATCAGAAAAAATTGTCTGGATCTAACAAAAATTGGGTTAATATTTTATAGAGGCGACAAAAAATTGACTTTGGAATTTAAAGGGTTATTGATATGACTCAGCACACACCCATGATCCAGTATACTTCAGTCTTGCCTTAGTTGGGCAGTACAGACACCTCACATGACTCCATACTTGCATATGCCGAACACTTGCAAAACTTGCTAAATTTGCCTGTTTTATCTACCATGGACAGCCATACAAAGGCCACACCACAGTACGCGAGTAATGTACCTATATAAATCAAGCCGTATTCCTTTGTTACTGAATCACATAAACAAGATAAAAGCTCCCGGACTATTGGGTGGGTGACCTAGTTTGACACGAGAGCTGCGCCAAGCACCCAACACTTCTGATATTACTTTCAGCTATAACAATTGAAGGCCACATCAACGTGTTCAGTAGTCTTGTGACAGAAAAAAAGGCCAGAAAGCCTGCTCTGACTGCGAGCAAAATTACGAAATCAGAAATGGTGATGATATGGGCAATAAAGTTTAAGGCCAGCTTTCAGAAAGAAAGTAGCTTTTCAATTGACAGCCCTACCATTCTATTTATAGTTACAATCTTCTTGAAAAACTAGGTGTCTCGGTGCAGTGTTTAAAAAATTACTGCCATTCACTCTCAATGATATTCAACACGCATGGGGTAAAGTAGCCGGCAATAGGTCATAACATACACTTTGGAAGAATTAACACAGGTTCACTTTTTGCAGAGCTTAACTAATTTTGAAAGGGCGATAAAAATTAATGGCCTGCTAACTAGCTATTGTAATACACGATAATAGTGATGAATTATTAATCCTCAATTGACAGCCAGGTACGAACTTTTTCCCTGATTGTGCTTTTCAAGGTTTGGAGGTCATCGGGGCGGAGAAGCTCTGTATATGGAAATTGATCCCCTGGTGGTATGGAAAAAAACAGCCCCCTGAGACGTGTAGCATTGCTACCTGTCTCTATCACGCCTGATCATCAAATATTTCTTAAATTGATGCTACTTGGCAGAATGGGAGCCATAAATTTTGCTCGTCACCAGATGTCCTTAGCAGTAAAGATGCAGACTATATAGAGGCTGATCCCTGTCACAAACAGCTGGAGCTGCAAGCCTACTGTTTGTGTATCCTCTGTTCAAGGGGGTTTAAGGGAGAGAAGCAACATTTACAATATAAAGATAATACCTTAGATGTGACAACCGCCTAGCCAGCAAATAATTCCCCAAGTACCGAAGACTTCTGGAGTGGGTTAGCTGGGGTCAACATGACAGACGGGTCATGTCACCTTTTGAGGGCTAATATTCGGGCTTCTGCTCGTGCCCAATGCAATACAGGTTACTTTGGAAGGAGTATGGCTATTTTACCTAAACACAAGCAGCAGAGGGTCCCAAATATAAACAGCCCTGACTTCAGCATACCTTTCACTGAGAAGAGATTTTCCATCCACTTGGCTCCAAAAGCAGTTTCTAGCTTTTGTTGTATTTGTTAGTACGTTGTTTGTACAGCAACCAGGCTAGCTGTACAGCACTGTGTAAATGAAGTGTTATTTTGGGGTATCTACGAGTAAAAGGTTTGTATTTTTTTGTCTTTTTGACTTACCCAAGAGACAACACGGCCATTGAAGCAAGGCAGTTTGGCATCTTCGTCTACAATTTCTTCTTTGACAACTCTACAAAAGACACACAAATACAGGAAGGGAACGAAGAACAGTGTCATTGCTGGCTTGCTATGCATGCATGCAGTACACACGGTGAGAGCGGGCACGGGGTATCGATTACACGACAAACGAACAAAAAATTACGCTTTAATTTCTAGTGCGGTGTACGTAACACGTATTTCTATCACAACTAACACCTGAAGGATGTCTCGATGACGATCAAATGGCAAACTTCCGCTTGAACTTGCCCTAAATGTATGCGACTTCGTCTCATGGTCTTGAGACGTCGGTGTATCATTTCCAATTCAAAATGGCTTCTCTAGCGCTGAATCAGTCTACTGCCTAGGTTTTGGGGAACACGGCAAATGGGCATGAAATCGTCATACAGGCCTACTATTTCTAACTTGATCATTTCTGTGGTCTTTTATTCATTCGATTTGTGCTTTCATGTGGCGAATGTTTGTGAACGACGGCGCGATTTTTAGAGGAAATCCACGCGAAGACGACATGTAAATATCAGATAAAAGTCGACAACCTATGGGGCCCTATACCTCATACTAGCACTGCGACCTCCGAATGAAGGGGATCGCTTTCACCCATTTTGTTGAAAAAATTGCCAAAATAACCACAAAACAACAATAAAACACATTCGATACACTATCTTCACATAGCTAGAATGGCACATAAATAGATAAACCCTGGAACTGTCCAGAAAACGAGCGGTTTTGAGGGCAAGGATTTTCCGCCGAGCGATACATACGTGAACAATTGATTTGTATACACTATCGAAGGCGGCCATTTTCTGAAGCGATTCGCAAACACCGGACTCGGCTGCATTCTCACATTATCCGACGACTTCCCATCGGGAAGTCACTTTCACAACTGGTATTACGAGATGGACAATAAGGAAGTTGTTTGAAGCAATACTCACCCGAAATCATCGTCCATAGACTTGAAGAAAAACTTATAATTCGGACGATTGAGAACATTTTTAAAATCACCCAATGTGACTTGGTCAGAGGGAATCGGCAGTTTCACTAAATACGGCGTGTCTTCATCATCTATGTGATAAATAATCTTGGTCTCCTCCATCATGGAGGCCCAAATAGTCAAATAATCCCCGTAGAAAAGCGATCACTTGCGTCGGAAATGTAAAACAGCCAAGCTTTCCCTGCCTATTTTCCTTCGTTGCGGCTGCTTGTTCACTCCAATATGCAAATGACTATCGACGTAATGGTCAACTCAACTGGATTGGCTCTTGCAGTTACTTCACACACCCCTACGGGAACGATTTGCACAGAACAATCTTCACCTCATGCCAATGGTTGACCGTAGTGTTATGATGTCACGAGTAACCTCAATTTAAGACGATAAGATAACAAATTATGTGTGAGCCAGTCTTGTTTTTGTTAGTTTCCATTGCATAACATGAACTGCCAACAGCGATGGCAGACGCGATTTTCCCCTTTTCATGTCGTTTTGAAAAATTTCCTTTCCAAATTACTTTCTTGACTTTTTTATCGAGCGTATAATTTCTCTAAAGTTCATGATATGGCAACATGGATGAAACTACGTTCTGGTTTTGAAGTAACAATTATGAAAAACATTGAATGGAGCTTGAACAACGCCTCAAACATTTTTCAGCGCAAACTGAACTTTCGGTCTAAGTTCAGAATGCTTTTTAACCCGCAGACTTAGTTTTTCTATCTTTTTCCCTTCTCTCGACCAATTCTATGCAACAATTCTTCTATCCTAATAAATTTAACTGTGAAAAGTTTGGCAAACGGATCGACATATAGACAAACAGGAAAGCAAGAGTTGGGTAATTCAAAGATCAGACAGACATGTAATAGATAAGGAGACTGATTGGCTGACAGACTGACAGACTGCAAAGTTTTGTCGTCGCATTTGCTCCCTGGTTACCCTCTCTCTCTCTCTCTCTCTCTCTCTCTCTCTCTCTCTCTCTCTCTCTCTCTCTCTCTCTCTCTCTCTCTCTCTCTCTCTCAAATTCAAACTCAACGACTAAAGTTGATAATCTAACAGCGGTACATAATGATTAGATCAGAAGATTTGTTTTGAAAATGAAAAAAGGAAAAACAAACGCTTCAAAATATCTGATTCAGATTTGAAGGGATGTCCAATGAAGTGACCTGTATTGAAAGACAATGAAATACTTAAAGAGGAGAATAGGAGAAGAGATTGAAACGTGGTGATTGGCAAGATTGAAAATAGTTAATTGTATTATATTGAAAGTTAAATTCTATACGTGTAACTAAAGCCTTGATGTACTTCAACCATAGGCCTGTAAGGTTGACATAATCCCAGCCCCCTCGCCATGGAAGGACGCCCGCATAGGCGGACATCGAACACATGCATGCATAGACGTTCCCGTCATGTCAAACGCAAAAAGTAAAGAAATCCCTGAGGTGGCTCATGATTATAATACCCACTTAAAATATCAGTTAATATAAATGTCCAACATCTTACATGTAAAAAAATCCATTGGAAGGAAATACGTGCAGGAAAATGCCATATTTGAAACTTGATCGTTTTGTTACAATTATAATTTCCCAGTAATGATTATATCCACTTTGAGGCACATACCGCATTCCTATAATTATAACATACACATATAACAGTTTAAACATAGCCCGAGCTAAATTTGTCTCAAAGAACCGCCATCTTCTTTCTCCAACAGCCAGGCTTTATAATTGCGCTGTCTATGTGACCTTATGGCCGACATTACATTTGATATCGAACATTTTAAACTGTTTCACCTTCTGGATTCCGAAATGCCAGATATTCCGCCAGAATTGTACAGACGAGTATACACTTACTTGTTCTTCGGTGCTTAAAAGAATGTCAAACCTCTGCGCTGCAAGACATCTCACTGGAAATGTATAAATGTGTAAACGTTCACGTGAAGAGTGTAAATGCAGCAAATAGCTTGGTATGGTACACCTGCGGAACGCTGGGCCTAAACAACCTAATGAAAACAAGCAGATTTCCTTGGAGACCCTCCAATAGCTTAGTGAAGCAGCTTGACCCCGCCCATGGTTACAAGATTTGTAAAATTGTTCTTCGTGGGTCCAGTTTTCGTAAGTCTCCGTCGCTGAAATTCAAACTCCATAACCCGAAAACATTTTGTTCGGTCTATGATAGGGTTTTGTTAGTATAAATTATTTTTCGATTTTAAGGTTTTTTTATGCGATTATGATTTCCCAGGGTACATGCCTGAATGCGCTTCTTATACCAGATAACTTAAGTTTCGCATGATAGTTCAAATAAGCAAATTTCATAAGAGATAGGTTAACGTTGGACATTTGTGCCTTTTAGTGTTCATTTAGACGGATTTAAATCCGTCTGAATGATGATATATTTGTAAATGTTGTGGTTTTTCTTGAAAATGCGATACTGACTCGAACTAATTTCTGAACTTACCTTTCATAAAACGCAATACCACTTATTTGATGTATATTTCACTCCCGACTGTTCATCGCAATGCAGCGATTTTCGATCGTCGGGGCGCTTATGAAAATGTTCACATTTAAGCTTATGTCCGATCAAAATGAAAAACATTAATGTAGTGATTTTGACACTATGCTTCTGTAAGATTTGTTTTTCACGACAGCTACCGTCATTCTAAGAGCTTGAATCTTTAAGGTGTTAATCTGTCATTATTGAGACTTTATAGCGAAGACAAAACATTTTGAAATTAACATTTAAATAATTGCGGTTAAACTATGCCCGGACCAACGGTAATCGTCCCAACTGTAAAATGTCTTCTGGGTATGCGGATCTACCACATATTCTCTTTTTGGCAATCAAAAGACATGACATGCCATGTTTCGTCGTGTATCACGTATCACGTTGCTAGATCTTGATATCCCAAGGAAAATGAGTACATGATTACAGGCGATAGCTATGACTTTTGATAATATTTTTTACATAACTTTATTCACAGGTAGTAAGTTTTCTTTGTCTTCTCCTTACAGAGAGTTGAAATGCAAAGTACAGGTCTTGCAAACGCGGTCGTACGATATGCATCGATGACAGATGAGTGTCCATACTGTATGCGCCTTGGAGACAGATTTTCAGATTCTACAATTTTTACAATTACAATTCTTTTCTGATCAACCACTTGGGGCTCAAAAATGAAAGCTCTCTGTGAGACAAAAAAATTCACCTGTCATTGTTTCTCGAATAAAAAGAAATTGGCGGCCATTGTGAATTTCATGAATGTCGGTAAAATGTTAGTTTATTTATTCCTCCAGTACAAAACTTTGCTTAGTGACTGCTGATTTTTATTCTTGATTTGGTAAGAGGGTTGAATATAGCATAAAGTTTGAGCAAAAGTTTATGTCATTCACTTTCAAGGCGCATAATACCTTCATCAATTAAGTGGTCAACAATCACATCGAACATTACACACATACGTGCTGTGTTGACAAGCCAGCTCTTTGGATTTTGACATGACTGTGGGAGTAGAACATAAGACTGTCTTTTACAAAAAAAAATAACAAAATATCGGAAAATACAGCAATATTTGAAACTTATGGAGCTTTACAATGTAAAGCTCACATCCAAGTAAACTTTGAAAATGAATAAAACAGGCAGACAGCAAAGCACATATTGAGAAGAAAACAAAATAAACATGATGGAAAAAATGAAGAAAGGGAGAGAATCACATATTAAGGTAGTTCGCGCCTCGAAAGTGAAAGACTTAAACTTTTGCTCAAAATTTCCTTAAGGAATCTTTAAACCATTCTCTTTCAAAATCTAGAATAAAAATTGGGGGTCACCGTGCAAATTTTGGTACAAGGGAAATAAATAACCCAAGATTTACCGATGTTTGAAATTCAAAATGGCCGCCATCCCTGTGTTAACTCTATGGAGAAAAACAAAATCTTCGAATTTCGAAAAACAAAGCCAGTGTATAGTTTTCTTACACCAAGACCTTTAAAATGAACCCCCACATGTGGTATATCAGAAAAGAATTGTAAAAGTTGTGAGAGTCTAAATTTGTGTCCCCGAGGCGCGTTCTACCTTAAATTTAATGCTGAGGTTAACCCTATGAGCGCCAGAGTCAATTTTTGTTACCTTTATAAAACCCAGTCAATTTTTCTCAGATTTTTGCCAAAAAATGATAAAAAATTTACTCAATGAAATGTGATGTTCATTTGTTCCTAAATTATCAAAATAATTCCAGAAAAATTCATAAACATTTGTGAAATGTTGCACTAAAATTTTGTTTGGAGAAATTACAGCGCTAAAAGAGTTAATTGCACCTCGCCTGTCTCACTTGAACAGATAACTCTTCAATATCGCCAAAAGACCATTGGAGAGGAAAGAGGATTAGATTTTAGTACAGGTATTTTTGAAATATCAATCAGCGAAAATATCAATCTGGAAAATTTACTGGCTGCATGCTTGATCTATAGACAGTATAGCAGCCGTATATGTATAGCGTATATGTTTACCTAGTGCGGTGAAATATATCATATGGATAAAATGTGGATATTATATCATAGAGGCTGTAAACCCATTTTAAAAATACCAGGTGTAATGTGTACTAAACTATGTGGGCCGCATATGAGCTTAACTACGATTTTAGTTAGCCGAGCCTGAGTCTAATGAATCGTTGTCACCCCTATGCCAATAAATTCTTGATGAACTCTGCTTTCTGAAACGCTTGACCATCATGCGACAAACGCTTTGTGAAACCGGTGCACCGATGTCTGTTAGTCTGCCCAGAATTATGTCCAAAGACGGAATAGCTCACGTTTTAATACTATGAAAAAAATCTAGATACTATTTTTTCACAAAGTAGATGTAACGTCAAAACAGTAACAACGTCGATTCTGTCAAAAGCTTGGTTTTCTTTCATAAGACAACTGAACAACTGATGTCGAAACTGCACCGTTTCTGATACAGCGGAATCGAACCCAACTTGGTAAACGCATTTTATAGATATATCACGGTTATTGGTAAGAATACTTTCGGAAAAGCGGTATAGCAAAGTACAGAAACATTTTCAAGGGACAGTTTGATGCTTTTGCCCAGTCTTTTTTATTTTTAATGTCAATTACAGTTTGAGCTTCTATGCTCAAAAGCATGCTGAGAACCTGTCAACTCGTCCTGTACATGTGTACACTGCACTTTTTTTGTTGGGAAGTGAATTTTAGTCCGGGCCAGAATTCAAATGTAAACAATAAAGACGCTATGTTGACGAGCCAAATAATGTGTGTTCTGACACGCTTCTGGGAATAGAACAACATACAATTGACATATAAAACAAAAAGTGAAAACAATCATCAGTAGGTACACCTAATGTTCCTTTAATAAACTCTATCCGATCACAAAGACTTGGCGAGTAATATAGAACCTAACTGGTACGAACCGAAGACCATGCTATATATAGTGAATCCTTAGATCAAGAGATCCTTTTCATGAATGACAAATTCTACACCAGTAGAGGACCTATGAGCCCCTTGTGTAATTAAAGTTACTTTTATATCATTAGGTGTTAAAGTACGTATTCTTAAACACTGGGTCGTTCCTCTAGCCCCCTCCACACCCATCACCACCACCACCACAAAAGTTGGTGGAAGTAACATTTTTCATTCTTTGTATTAGAATTCATATAAGCTCAAGAGCAAATACAGTTTCACTGATCAAGAGGCTTTATATATACTTCAAACATTTTAAAAATAAAGTTTTTCCTTTTTGTGTACACTTTACATGTGTTTTGCAGGTTAAAAATATGTCGAATTCTTGCAAGTTTGCTCATAAACGAAGGATGGACTGCCAACTGCGCAAAGGAACTACAATGAACGATGAGGAAAGCAACACCGGAAACTCGCCTGCATAGCTCAGCTTTTAATCACTGTATCATTTGCTGCCCTTGAGAAATCATACAACAAGGAAATTCAGCATAAGTCGCTGTCCGTAATTTAACACGTCTACGCGCATTTTAATCGACTTTGACTTCAGTCGAGGGGACTTTCGTGATGCCACTACCATGTCTTGTATGGTGGTAATAAAGTACGCCACCTAGCGTTGGAAAGCTAATTCTGCTCTTGGTCGCAGCGCCAACTAGTGCTGATCCCGCGACAGTCACAGTATAGAAGCAGTTGAAAGCATAAAATACATAACTTAAGTTCCATTTTTGCGACCTAAGTCCCGTATAAAAATTTTACATCTGCAGTAAGTTTCGAGTGAGGTCAGAAAGAAAATTCACACAATATAAAAAAAACCCTGTTAGTATATCGCAATAGATATAAACTGTTGATGTGTTCTACTCGAAAATTGAATTGAGACTTTGACATTGAACTGTAGGACGAGCAATGTGTTTGTATATGCAGTTTCTCCAGTTTTAAAGCTTTGCAGCCCAACACACTATGGATATTGATAATTTCATCCAAGTCATTTGAGATTATTGCCATTATGACCAAAAAACTCGATTGATGAACAGATTGCATACATAATAAAAATTATGTCTACAACGGACACGCAAAAAGGGGGTAATATTCATCGTCAGTCTCCTTTTTAAAAAGATTGCAGTCATTAGCTACCAATTAACAGTAGAGTACAATTTCACCACCACATTTATACACTTCACACTTGCTAATTCACATCCAAGTCTTTCATTACATTAAGGGAATTCGATCAAAGGGGTAATTCTATAAAGAACTAAAATAGCCACCGAAACTGCGAAAAAATAAACTCACTGTTGCCATGACAGCACACAGACTCTATGTCATTAATCATCCTTATTTAGAAAAAAAAGGCTAAGTTTAACGTTAACATTCGAAATATAGATAAAAAAACTGTTGAACAGCAAGACTTTTTGTTACTGCGACTTATATAGAGCTACTGCGTCACAGTACGTCCCAGAGGAGAAACCATCCGAATGTAAGCTTAGATCAACGTTGAGGGCAAGCCTTCGTTGAAAAGGAGGGGATGTCAGATATGAAATACTTTTTAACGAACCTTGAAAATTTCCCCTCATAAGGCTCGAAATTCATACAGTCAAGTTAGTTTGTCATTAATACAGTTCATTTAATACCCAGTTACCTGAAGTTTTCGTTCGATAGACAGCGGAACCGTATGACTTAATCAAAGTTTTTTGGAAACGCGTTGCCCCGAGTTTGTCGAAGAGAAAATATTTTTGAACTACAGGAGCCAAATGATAGAACTGATCGTATTACTCAACGGCTCGTGTGTCATTTGATTTCTTTCAACACATTAAAGCAGTGACTGGTGTGTGAAAAGAAATGGGGTGAAATGGAGGGAGAGAGAGAGAGAGAGAGAGAGAGAGAGAGAGAGAGAGAGAGAGAGAGAGAGAACAAGATTCATTAACGATCCGTACTTCCCGATCAGTGAAAATCACCATCTTTGGTTCTTTTTTAACTAAAACTGTTTTTGTTGTGGATTTCCTTGATTTTCTTCACCGTACCGTACTGTTGAGACAATTCTTCACCTATCTTGTATTTTACACAACTTAGTGATGACGCTTATTTGGTCGCACACGAGAGACACATGCCATCGCAAGTTTTTTTTTTATATTTTACTTCTATAATGCTCAACTCGTTTTCTAAATAACACCTAAATACGATAGCGTCATAATTGGAGCGACAAGAGCTGAAACAGAACCTGTAAACTTGTGAACGCGGAAAATGGAAAGGAGTAATTTTACAAACAACTAAAAATACTCATCAGAAAAGAAAATATCTCTGTTGCCATAGCTGTACGCAAAATTTACGTCACAAATGCGCCTAAATAAGTAAAGTCTAAATTTCACAAAAACACGTGAAGTGTAGCCCAGAAACCATTGAACAGCAAGTCCTTTGTCGCTACTATTTTTGTGAAGGATTTGCGTCACATTACATCCCAGTGGAGGGAACATTCAAATGTAACCCGTTGAAGCTTATATCCACTATGAGGGTAATTTTAAAAGGTGTTTGCGTTATTTCTAGTTCAGCTCATATTTTGCCAATGTCTGCATACAAATATCAACAGGCCTGTGGTCACAAAAGGTGACAGGTTCATTGAAATATGTCTAGTATGCCTAAAGTGGCGATCCCCTAAACGAGCATCTTAAAAATTCTGCATCTCGAAATTGCGTTTTCCATTTAGCCTACATTATTTTGTCAATTAGACAATTCATAAATCAATAAACAGTTACTGTAAGGTTTCCCTGTACATAAACTTTATGTTTAGGAAACCGCAATTGCCACTCTTTACGAACTTCAATTAAGCTAAAAGACTTCGGTGCAATCTGATATTCAGGACATATGACAACGTTACTTGGCGACTCGACTATCAGTTTATTTTTTACAATACCAGTGTGAGAAAAAGGAAAAAAGAGCAGAGAGAGAGAGAGAGAGAGAGAGAGAGAGAGAGAGAGAGAGAGAGAGAGAGAGAGAGAGAGAGAGTGAGTCACGAGGGATTGTACATGATGACTGACAACAAACAGTTATTTTTATCATTTTTGATGGTTTGAGTGAAGAACAAGGCCTAACAATGTCAGGGAATATTCATGCCATTTTTCCTGATTTTTGCATAGTTATTATTTGATTCATTTTGACTTTAAAAATAAACAGAAAACTACTTTTTCATGGAGGGTCCTGAAGTATCTTTACCCCATGCCCTTTCAACTGCAGACAGGCTTACTTTTTATCGGCATTTTTTAAAGTTGTAAGCGAGAATTGTCATGTTTCTAATTGTAGTATATTCTGCGTAGGATTAGACTTGAAAAAAATGAGAAAGCGTAGTGCCCTATTTCGCGTTTGGAGATACATCAAATGCCGTACCCTTTGATTCAATGTAGTTTTCGCTGCTTTAAGACAAAATTTCACCCTCAAACGTCCTGCAGTGTATACGACGAAAACAAATGCTGGAGTGTGTGAGAAGAAATGACTGACGCTGACCAGTTGATGAAGTTTCACGGTGATATGTTTATCAAAAGCACTGAGAAAAACTGGAGAGTCACTATGTTTATGCTGGTTCTTACGCATAGAAGGCATAGTCTTTCACTTTTACTTTAAATGTATCACTTTGACACCATTTTTTGAATATAATCTTTCAAATGGCTTGTCATTCTAAGTCGTTTCTGAAAGTTTCAAGAAAATGACAATACTCAAAAGATATTTTTATGCATTCTACATGTAAACCTATGGAATTGCAGATAGTGCGCTATCCGTTGGTAGTCCCCTATACCTTCAGTGAATTCGAATTAATGAATCGAAAGGGTATTTCTATACGCGACAAAAATATTCATCGAAACTGCAAAAATAACACTGTTACCATGACAGTACACAGACTCTATATCAATAATTATCCTTATTTAGAAACAAGAGGCTGAATTTTAACTGAACACCCGAAATATAGACCAGAAAAACGTTGAACTGCAAGACGTTTGTATCGCGACTTAAATAGAGTTTCTGCGTCACAATACGTCCCAGAGGAGAAACCGTTCGAACATAAGCTTATATCCACGCTGGGGGAACTTTTTAAAGGCGTCAATGTTATTTCTAGTTGCCTCATACTTAATCAAAATCTGTAGGCAAATACGTAC